>NC_048565.1:11578407-11748407 GCF_013265735.2 Oncorhynchus mykiss | reverse complement strand
GGGGATGAAAGAGGAAGGAAGGGGATGAAAGGGGAAGGAATGGGATGAAAGGGGAAGGAATGGGATGAAAGGGGAAGGAAGGGGATGGAAGGGGAAGGAAGGGGATGAAAGGGGAAGGAAGGGGATGGAAGGGGAAGGAAGGGGATGGAAGGGGAAGGAATGGGATGAAAGGGGAAGGAAGGGGATGGAAGGGGAAGGAAGGGGATGAAAGGGGAAGGAATGGGATGAAAGGGGAAGGAATGGGATGAAGGGGGAAGGAAGGGGATGAAAGGGGAAGGAAGAGGAAGGAATGGAAAGGGAGGGGCATGAAGGGGAAGGAAGAGGAAGGAAGGAAGGAATGGAAAGGGAGGGAAGGGGAAGGAAGGGGATGAAAGGGGAAGGAAGAGGAAGGAATGGAAAGGGAGGGGATTGAAGGGGAAGGAAGGAAGGAATGGAAAGGGAGGGAAGGGAAGGAAGGGGAATGAAGGGGAAGGAATGGAAACGGTGGAGAAGGAAGGGGCAGGAAGGAGAAGGAAGGAATGGGAAGGGAGGGGCAGGAAGGAGAAGGAAGAAATGAGAAGGGAGGGGCAGGAAGGAGAAGGAAGGAATGGGAAGGGAGTGGCAGGAAGGAGAAGGAAGGAATGGGAAGGGAGGGGCAGGAAGGAGAAGGAAGGAATGGGAAGGAAGGGGCAGGAAGGGGCGGGAAGGGGAAGATAGGAAGGAATGGAAAGGGAGGGGAAGGAAGGGGCAGGAAGGGGAAGGAAGGAAGGAATGGAAAGGGAGGGGAAGGAAGGGGCAGGAAGGAGAAGGAATGGGAAGGGAGGGGCAGGAATTGGAAGGAAGGGGCAGGAAAGGGAAAGTGAAATCGAATCCAGCACATGTTGGGTTTGTTTAAGTATTTTTCTGTTTGTCTTTAAAGGAATACCCACTGGGCACAAACTGGTTAAATCAACATGGATTCCACATCATTTCAACAACAAAAAAATCTATGTGATAATGTTCAATTTCGGACATTTCTGAAACACAACTTTTTCGCCCAACTTAACCTAAATCCAGTGGCACAGATTCTTGTCAATTTCATGTTGAATTCACGTTAGTTGAGAACTCAATCAAATGAAATCAAAACTAGAACTGTACTGCAGCGCCAGCTGTGCCATCAGAGTCCCTGGGTTTACGCCCAGGCTCTGTCGTAACTGGCCGCGACCGGGAGGTCCGTGGGGTGACGCACAATTGGCCTAGCTTCGGCCGGGTTAGGGAGGGCTTGGTCGGTAGGGGTGTCCTTGTCTCATCGCGCACCAGCGACTCCTGTGGCGGGCTGGGCGCAGTGTGCGCTAACCATGGTGGCCAGGTGCACAGTGTTTCCTCCGACACATTAGTGCGGCAGTGCGGCTTGGTTGGGTTGTGTATCGGAGGACGCATGACTTTCAACCTTCGTCTCTCCCGAGCCCGTACGGGAGTTGTAGCGATGAGACTAGATAGTAGCTACTACAACAATTGGATACCACGAAATTGGGGAGAAAACTTTTTTTTTAACTAGAACTTGAAATAACATCTGTGCCCAGTGGCTAGTGCATTAGAGCAATCACTGGAAGTTTACAGGAACAACTAGCATGCTGGCCGTTCCTATAGACTTCAAGTCATTGCGCTGACGCCATTAGCAATAGCTCCAAAAACGACCTTTAACTTCATTCAAACTGCATGCAGAGCAGTTTGAATCAGAGTAATCTTACTCTGGGTTAGCACTTTAAATCTTCCCAAGGAGTGGAGAAATAGGTGGACGTGTGTGGCGGTAGGGGGTGGGGGGGTGTATGGCGGCAGGGGGCGGGGGGATGTTTGCCGGTAGGGGGTGGCGGTGGGTGTAGTGGGGGGTGGGGGTGTGGCGGTAGGAGGTTGGGGGGTGTATGGCGGTAGGGGGTGGGGATCAAAATGATTTCCTGCTCTTCTCTCCAAGTTCCCTGCATCACTAACTTCATCTTTTCATATACTGCCCTCGTGCTCTCTCTCTATAATTTCGCTACAATCCTATTACCATCTTAAACACACACAACACACACACGTGAGCACACGGCCACACATGCAGTGAGCTTGTCCCCCAGGCGGTCTGGCTGTAAAGTGATACCACGTCTTAGAGCATTTTACACATGCTTTCGCGGACAGTTCCCACACTCCCGGCCGTCTCAGCCTGTCTGACCTTTGCCAAGTCCACCGTCCCTCCCTCCTCTCTCTTCACCTCCCTTCTCCCAGGGTCTGCGGTTTGGACAGCTGCGGCCAAGCTGGCTCCGCCACACATGGAGGAACCTGGCACAGATCCTATGGCCCGGGCTGCTGCGGCTGTGGGGGCATGTTTCCCAGCCCCGCAGACACATGTCTGACCCACTCCACCACCCCCAGCCCTAATCCCCTGAAGCATGGCTCCAATTTATATACGCCATTTAGCAGACACGTTTATCTAAAGCGACTTACAGTCATGCATGCGTACATTTTAAGTATGGGTGGTCACGGGAATCGAACCCACTATCCTGTTGTGTCAAGCGTCATGATGTACTAACTGAGCTACATTTAGGGCTTGCCCACCAGGCCTTAGGTGGTACAGCAACAGATCTAGGTTACCTGCTGCAGCCTGGCTGCCTCTCCTCAACTCCCTACATCGGGCCCACAGCCAGCCAGTACTTATGAGACTGATTCAGTTCTGGACCTGGGCTCTGTTGGCCACTGCTTAGGGTGGCTTGTTTTTTACTGCATTTTCCAAGTGTTGCGGCCCAAGCGTGGATACATACACGTTCGGGCGAACACAAGTGCAAATGCATGCACGCGTGCTCTCTCACACACACACACACACTGACAGTGAGAATTAGTTAGTTACTTACAGACACACACACACAGACAGACAGACACACAGACACACACACACCAGGACTTGTTCAGTCACAGCAGTAGTCTCCTCTAACTCCCTCTCCTCTAGACCTCGCTCTCTCTCTCAGTGTCTAATGATGGTGACACAAATTCTTGCCTCCAGTTTCCTCACCTTCCACTCTTCGCCCAGGATGATGAGGTGTGATGACCAGTGGGCAGGAGCATTGTAAGATAGAGGATTAGCCCTGGATGGCATTCTCAATGGCTAGCTTTACTGTAAAATACAATCTTTATCACGTTTCTGATGCAGCATATTTCCCCAATGTTTCAGATTGATTTCTGGAGAGTTTTACTCTGGGTTTCTGTCTTGGCAGGGTTGACATGTATGGCCCCCTATTCCCTACATAGTGCACTACTTGTCCTATTCTCTACCCAAGTACACTACGCACCCTGGTCAAAAGTAGTGCAATATATAGGGAATAGGGTGCCTTTTGGGACACAGACATGGCCTGACCTGAGACAGGTTCTAGCGTGTTTGTGGATGACTTCAGGACTGATACTGTATGTACTGCACTCTCCTATTTCCCTGCAATGCTAATCTGACTTCTGGACACCAACTCTGACTGAGCCATGACATGGGTTTTCTACTTTGTATCCTATTAAATGGGTACAATTATCTATTTTGGTAGTACATTATATCCTTCACAAACTGAAAAGAGGAAGGAAAGACTAATAGTATTGAAAGTGTTGAGCACAATGAACTCCCTGCTAAAGAGCATAGGTCAACCCTTACCCAGACCACATCCAACCGCCCCTCCCACCTCCATGCCCATCCACCTCCTCCCCCTCGCTCCATCCCCACGAGGAGCTCCTCTTGCTCCAAGGCTGTGGCGCAAGCTTTTGTAAAACAACCCTGTTCACTCTGACGCAGGAAACATACAGAGAAAGAAAAGCAGTAGGAACAAAGTGCTGAGTTGAAAGCGAGTAGTTTTTTTTTTTTTGGTTTTTATTTTGGTTTCGGTTTAAACCTCACCGGTTGCCAGTCACTGCTCTTTCATCATTTAGCATTCTGGTGCTTCTGCACTCCGTACTTCCTGGCTGTAGGCGACTGAAGCACCACTCAATCGCCTGCTTCCTTTAAGCAAAAGCAGCAACGTCTGGAGTCATCTGCAGCCAGGCTCTCTCTCTTCTTTCTCTCTCTTCTCTCTCTCTCTTCTCTCTCTCTCTCTCTCTCTCTCACTCTCACTCTCACTCTCACTCTCTCTCTCTCACTCTCTCTCTCTCTCTCACTCTCACTCTCTCTCTCACTCTCCCTCTCTCTCTCTCTCTCTCTCACTCTCTCTCTCTCTCACTCTCACTCTCTCTCTCTCTCTCAATCTCACTCTCTCTCTCTCTCTCTCTCTCTCTCTCTCTCTCTCTCGCCTTCATTTTCAGAGCCGGTACATAGCTCAACCTGGTCTCAGAGAATTTTGTACTATTCTGTACATGACACTCGATTCAGAAGGATATGTTACATTTCATATGAAATGTATTACTATGTGAATGTCCATCACACATTTCGTATGATATGTTACGAATTACAATTCGTATTATAAACTCACTGTCAACAACGTTTATTTTCAGCAAACTTAACCTGTGTGAAAATTTGAGTTGAGATTGCCTGCAATGACAACAAGCTCAGTCCGAATATGCTGTGACACACCGCCCCAGACCATGACGGACCCTCCACCTCCAAACCGCTCCCGCTCCAGAGTACAGGCCTCGGTGTAACGCTCATTCCTTCAACGATAAATGCGATAAATGCGATAAATGCCTACAAGCCCTCAGTCCAGCCTCTCTCAGCCTATTGCAGACAATCTGAGCACTGATTGAGGGATTGTGCATTCCTGGTGTATCTCGGGCAGCTGTTGTTGCCATCCTGTACCTGTCCCGCAGGTGTGATGTTCGGATGTACCAATCCTGTGCAGCTGTTTTTACACGTGGTCTGCCACTGCGAGGACGATCAGCTGTCCATCCTGTCTCCCTGTAGTGATGTCTTAGGCGTCTCACAGTACGGACATTGCACTGTATTGCCCTGGCCACATCTGCAGTCCTCATGCCTCCTTACAGCATGCCTAAGGCACGTTCACACAGATGAGCAGGGACCCTGGGTATCTTTCTTTTGGAGTTTTTCAGAGTCAGTAGAAAGGCCTCTTTTTAGTGTCCTAAGTTTTCATAACTGTGACCTTAATTGCCCACCGTCTGTAAGCTGTTAGTGTCTTAACGACCATTCCACAGGTGCATGTTCATTAATTGTTCATGGTTAATTGAACAACCATGAGAAACAGTGTTTAAACCCTTTACAATGACGATCTGTGAAGTTATTTGGATTTTTACGAATTATCTTTGAAAGATTGGGTCCTGAAAAAAGGATGCTTCTTGTTTTGCTGAGTTTATGTTGCAAAATTGCCAAATGTACAATATGTTACTAATTTGCTAAATGTATAATATGTTACAAATTATAGCTAGGTGGCTATGTGGGTAGATGGCTAATGTTAGGGGGGGGGGGGGTCAATGCAAATAGTCTGGGTAGCCATTTGATTAGCTTTTCAGCACTCTTATGGCTTGGGGGTAGAAGCTGTTAAGAAGTGTTTTGGACCTAGACTTGGCGCTCCGGTACTGCTTGCCATGCAGTAGCAGAGAGAACAGTCTATGACTTGGGTGGCTGGAATCTTTTGCAATTTTTAGGTTCTTCCTCTGACACCGCCTGGTATAGAGGTCCTGGATGGCAGGAAGCTTGGCCCCAGTGATGTACTGGGCCATACGCATTACCGTCTGTAGCACCTTCTTGTGGGAGGCCAAGCAGTTGCCATACCAGACTGTGATGCTCTCGATGGTGCAGCTGTATAACTTTTTGAGGATCTGATGACCCATGCCAAATCTGTTCAGTCTCCTGAGGGCGAAGTGGCGTGTTTGGACCATTATACTGTAGTTTGTTGGTGATGTGGACACCAAGATCTTGAAGCTCTCAACCTGCTCCACTACAGCTCCGTCGTTGAGAATGTGGTCATGCTCGGTCATCCTTTTTCTGTAGTCCACGATCATCTCCTCCGTCTTGATAACATTTAGGGTGAGGTTGCTGACCTCCTCCCTACAGGCTGCCTCATTGTTGTCGATGATCAGCCCTACCACTGTTGTGTCATCGGCAAACTTAATGATGGTGTTGGAGTCATGCTTGGCCATGCAGTCATGGGTGAACAGCGAGTACTGGAGGGGACTAAGCACGCACCCCTGAGGGGCCCCCATGTTGAGGATCAGTTAGCTACCCTTACCACCTGGGGGGCGGCCAGTCAGGAAGTTCAGGATCCAGTTGCAGAGGGTGGTGTTTAGTCCCAGGGTCCTTAGCTTAGTGATGAGCTTTGAGGGCACTATGGTGTTAAAAGCTGAGCTGGAGTCAAAAAACAGCATTCTCACATTGGTGTCCCTTGGGAAAGGGCAGTGGGGAGTGCAATAGAGATTGCTTCCTCTGTGGATCTGTTGGGGCGGTATGCAAATTGGAGTGGGTCTAAGGTTTCTAGCTAGGCCAACATAAGAATGATATGTGTGGTTATATAATCTCAAACAGTGGATGGCTCCAAGTGATGGAGATGATATGGAAAGTGAAGGAAGAGAGGAAAGAGAGAGGCAGAAAACAGTGACCTTCAATGTCTTTTTCTTTCTTTTTGGAAGAACAGAATCTTCCAAAAAGACCACCCTGAAATGAGGCCTTTTCAAAAACAAAATCCCATCATTTTGAAAGCTTTGCTTTTCCTTAGGATTTAAATGCAAACCACCATCTTTGCTTGGTTTTTGTAAATCCAAAACAAAACCACCATTTTTTTAGGCACATACCTCCCACAAACTCAAACCATCACGACGTCACTACTATAGGCTTTCATATTTAAGTTCAGCTATGAAACACAATCAGTCAAGGTTGAATCACCTCCAATTTGATCCTTAAAACCTTTGGGTAGGATCAAATGTGGCTATGCTACTACCCAACACTAATATCAGAGGAAGTGTTAATGGCAGAAACATACAAAACATAATATATCCTGTCCTAGGAACTATGACATATTATTTCTTCAATAGGGTAGGTACAGTGCCTTGCGAAAGTATTCGGCCCCCTTGAACTTTGCGACCTTTTGCCACATTTCAGGCTTCAAACATAAAGATATAAAACTGTATTTTTTTGTGAAGAATCAACAACAAGTGGGACACAATCATGAAGTGGAACGACATTTATTGGATATTTCAAACGTTTTTAACAAATCAAAAACTGAAAAATTGAGCGTGCAAAATTATTCAGCCCCTTTACTTTCAGTGCAGCAAACTCTCTCCAGAAGTTCAGTGAGGATCTCTGAATGATCCAATGTTGACCTAAATGACTAATGATGATAAATACAATCCACCTGTGTGTAATCAAGTCTCCGTATAAATGCACCTGCACTGTGATAGTCTCAGAGGTCCGCTAAAAGCGCAGAGAGCATCATGAAGAACAAGGAACACACCAGGCAGGTCCGAGATACTGTTGTGAAGACGTTTAAAGCCGGATTTGGATACAAAAATATTTCCCAAGCTTTAAACATCCCAAGGAGCACTGTGCAAGCGATAATATTGAAATGGACAGAGTATCAGACCACTGCAAATCTACCAAGACCTGGCCGTCCCTCTAAACTTTCAGCTCATACAAGGAGAAGACTGATCAGAGATGCAGCCAAGAGGCCCATGATCACTCTGGATGAACTGCAGAGATCTACAGCTGAGGTGGGAGACTCTGTCCATAGGACAACAATCAGTCGTATATTGCACAAATCTGGCCTTTATGGAAGAGTGGCAAGAAGAAAGCCATTTCTTAAAGATATCCATAAAAAGTGTTGTTTAAAGTTTGCCACAAGCCACCTGGGAGACACACCAAACATGTGGAAGAAGGTGCTCTGGTCAGATGAAACCAAAATTGAACTTTTTGGCAACAATGCAAAACGTTATGTTTGGCGTAAAAGCAACACAGCTCATCACCCTGAACACACTGTCAAACATGGTGGTGGCAGCATCATGGTTTGGGCCTGTTTTTCTTCAGCAGGGACAGGGAAGATGGTTAAAATTGATGGGAAGATGGATGGAGCCAAATACAGGACCATTCTGGAAGAAAACCTGATGTAGTCTGCAAAAGACCTGAGACTGGGACGGAGATTTGTCTTCCAACAAGACAATGATCCAAAACATAAAGCAAAATCTACAATGGAATGGTTCAAAATTAAACATATCCAGGTGTTAGAATGGCCAAGTCAAAGTCCAGACCTGAATCCAATCGAGAATCTGTGGAAAGAACTGAAAACTGCTGTTCACAAATGCTCTCCATCCAACCTCACTGAGCTCGAGCTGTTTTGCAAGGAGGAATGGGAAAACATTTCAGTCTCTCAATGTGCAAAACTGATAGAGACATACCCCAAGCGACTTACAGCTGTAATCGCAGCAAAAGGTGGCGCTACAAAGTATTAACTTAAGGGGGCTGAATAATTTTGCACGCCCAATTTTTCAGTTTTTGATTTGTTAAAAAAGTTTGAAATATCCAATAAATGTCGTTCCACTTCATGATTGTGTCCCACTTGTTGTTGATTCTTCACAAAAAAATACAGTTTTATATCTTTATGTTTGAAGCCTGAAATGTGGCAAAAGGTCGCAAAGTTCAAGGGGGCCGAATACTTTCGCAAGGCACTGTACCTACCCTATTGAAGAAATAATATGTCATAGTCATGTCATATATCCCAGCATGAACACTTCACCATGCGACCCCCCAGACAGGGCCCAACAGGAAAGATTAATATGTGTGTGTGGGGCAATGAGGGGACTTAGTGAGATGTATGTAGTCTCTGTGGTGGCACAGCAGGACTTCACCAGTTCACTGGCACCCTGCTGAGAGTTCTGGGAGCTGAGGCATCTGGTGAGCCGCCCAAACTCCAACCCCCCCCACACACACACACACACACACACACACACACACACACACACACACACACACACACACACACACACATGACAAGACACACACAGACATAGATATAGGCTCTATTTGAACAAACCTATGGAAATGGTAAATCTAAGGGCTGGCGGTAGAGTTATAGGTCCCGGGTGCGTCAGAAATATTTTTGCTATTTTCACAGCCATTATTATGAGTGCAATATCTGGCGGTGGTGTGAAAGGGCTGAGTTGTAATAATAAAAAATACAGTGTTTGCTCAATATGTTTGGAGTGTTGACAGTCAACATTGTTGTAATTGGCTTACTTCCTCAAATAAAACATACTAGGCTACCATGAATTGTATTGTATGTGTGAGGAACATTCTCAATAAGCAGATTAGGAACCGGAAGGTTGCAAGTTCAAACCCCCGAGCTGACAAGGTACAAATCTGTCGTTCTGCCCCTGAACAGGCAGTTAACCCACAGTTCCTAGGCCGTCATTGAAAATAAGAATTTGTTCTTAACTGACTTGCCTGGTTAAATAAAGGTTAAATTAAAAAAAAATTTAAAAAAAGAAAAGCAAGATATAGCCTGCCATTTTAATTGCGTTATAGGACTGAACATGTTTTAATTGCCAATGTTTGAATGTAACCGGACAAGATGATTCAAGCCGAAGGGAGTATGCACTGCAGGTAGGACTATATGAATTGTGAATTATACAAAAGTGTGTCAGCAAAAGCCTCACGAGTAGACCATTTAGAAACCTTATGGATAGGCTCCTTGGCTAATGCATGGCCAGACACATTGCACAAAGACAAAGACACCAGACACATTGCACAAAGACAAAGACAAAGACACCAGACACATTGCACAAAGACAAAGACAAAGACACCAGACACATTGCACAAAGACAAAGACAAAGACAAAGACACCAGACACATTGCACAAAGACAAAGACAAAGACAAAGACACCAGACACATTGCACAAAGACAAAGACAAAGACAAAGACACCAGACACATTGCACAAAGACAAAGACAAAGACAAAGACACCAGACACATTGCACAAAGACAAAGACAAAGACACCAGACACATTGCACAAAGACAAAGACAAAGACACCAGACACATTGCACAAAGACAAAGACAAAGACACCAGACACATTGCACAAAGACAAAGACAAAGACAAAGACACCAGACACATTGCACAAAGACAAAGACAAAGACAAAGACACCAGACACATTGCACAAAGACAAAGACAAAGACAAAGACACCAGACACATTGCACAAAGACAAAGACAAAGACAAAGACACCAGACACATTGCACAAAGACAAAGACAAAGACACCAGACACATTGCACAAAGACAAAGACAAAGACAAAGACACCAGACACATTGCACAAAGACAAAGACAAAGACAAAGACACCAGACACATTGCACAAAGACAAAGACAAAGACACCAGACACATTGCACAAAGACAAAGACAAAGACAAAGACACCAGACACATTGCACAAAGACAAAGACAAAGACAAAGACACCAGACACATTGCACAAAGACAAAGACAAAGACACCAGACACATTGCACAAAGACAAAGACAAAGACAAAGACACCAGACACATTGCACAAAGACAAAGACAAAGACACCAGACACATTGCACAAAGACAAAGACAAAGACAAAGACAACGACAGAGACAGTAAGGGTTGTTTTATCAAACGATACGGAAAACAAGCAATTGTTATAGGACAATAACGCAAATGTTTCTAAAAGTGTCACCAGATGATTTAATATCTCGTTCCATGAAGGGCATGTAGCCTAGGCCTACATGGAGGGGATTACGCACATCCAAAATAATAACAGGAACTGGCTAAAATAATGTCATAGCCTACATATATAAAAAGGGAATGTCCGCTCACTGTTTTCCTGCTGTCAAATTGGTCTTTTAATATAGCTTTGGTGATTAAGATTGATTTAAAAGCGGTCTCACGAGCGAAACCCTTTATCCATAGTCTGGTCTACAAGACGAATGGATGGGCATAACAACAAAAAACAGCCTTCATTGAGAGGAGGCTATGTTTGGTTTTTAATCAAATTAAACGAAATGGAAAAAAGCATTAGTTTTTCTATGTTTCTAAACAGGTTTACAGTCACAAAAAGCACATCTATCTTGTTCCACATGTGCATATGGGCACTGCGTCACGGCTGGATAGGCGCTTCAGCTGTCAAAATCCCTGCCATAACCAACAGCGTTACTGCTATAACCAGCTTTCGGATGGTCTTAAACATCCCCACCAGCACATACTGAAATTGACACATTGGCCTTGTTAAGGACACACCTCAGATATTGCCACCCCTCCCAACTCAGCACAAGCGAGCTCATGTAAGACAGGTAAATTACCAATCTTTGTGCTAGGGTATGAAAATAGAAGAGCGCTGGCTTTAAAGGCAGTGAAGCTCCTAGTATTTCTAAATGTCAGAAACGCAGACAGTTCATATGTTACAGCCTTTTTATAAAATGTATTAAATAAATGTTTTTCCTCATCAATCTACACACAATTCCCCCTAATGACAAAGTGAAAACAGGTTTTTAGAAATGTTTGCAAATGTATTAAAAATATAAACAGAAATATCTTATTTACATAAGTATTCAGACCTTTTGTTATGAGACTTGAAATTGAGCTCAAGTGCATCCTGTTTCCATTGATCATCCTTGAGATGTTTCTACAACTTGATTGGAGTCCACCTGTGTTAAATTTAATTGATTGGACATGATTTGAAAAGGCACACACCAGTCTATATAAGGTCTCACAGTTGACAGCACATGCACCATCCCTACGTGGAAGCATGGTGGTGACAGCATCATGCTGTGGGGATGTTTTTCAGGGACTGGGAGACTAGTCAGGATCAAGGGAAAGATGAACGGTACAAAATACAGACAGATCCTTGATCAAAACCTGCTCCAGAGTGCTGAGGACCTCAGACTGGGCCGAAGGTTCACCTTCCAACAGGATAACGGTCCTAAGCACCCAGCCAAGAGAATGTAGGAGTGGCTTTGGGACAAGTCTCTGAATGTCCTTAAGCGGCCCTGCCAGAGCTTGAGAGGATAGGCAGAGAAGAATGGGAGAAACTCCTCAAATACAGGTGTGCCAAGATTGTAGCGTCATACCCAAGAAGACTCAAGGCTGTAATCGCTGCCAAAGGTGCTTCAACAAAGTACTGAGTAAAGAGTCTGAATACTTACAGTACCATTCAAAGGTTTGGACACACCTACTCATTCAAAGGTTTTTCTTTATTTTTATTATTTTCTACATTTTAGAATAATAGTGAAGACATCAAAACTATGAAATAACGCCTATGGAATCATGTAGTAACCAAAAAAGTAGATTCTTCAAAGTAGCCACCCTTTGCCTTGATGACAGCTTTGCACACTCTTGGCATTCTCTCTTCCAGCTTCATGAGGTAGTCACCTGGAATGCATTTCAATTAAGAGGTGTGCCTTGTTAAAAGTTATATTTGTGGAATTTCTTTCCATCTTAATGCATTTGAGTTGTGTTGTGACAAGGTAGGAGTGGTATACAGAAGATAGCCCTATTTGGTAAAAGACCAAGTCCATATTATGGCAAGAACAGCTCAAATAAGCAAAGAGAAATGACAGTCCACTTTAACACATGAAAGTCAGTCAAAACGGAAAATGTTAAGAACTTTGAAAGTTTCTTCAAGTGCAGTCGCAAAAACCATCAAGCGTTATGATGAAACTGGCTCTCATGAGGACCGCCACAGGAAAGGAAGAGCCAGAGTTACTAGGATTCGTTCATTAGAGTTACCAGCCTCATAAATTACAGCCCAAATAAATGCTTCACAAAGTTCAAGTAACAGACATCTCAACATTCAAGGTTAACAGTTAACCAGCATGACTACCACAGCATTCTGCAGCGATATGCCCTCCCATCTGGTTTGCTCTTAGTGGGACGATCATTTGTTTTTCAACAGGACAATGATCCAACACCCCTCCAGGTTGTGTGTGAGCTATTTGACCAAGAAGGAGAGGGATGGAATGCTGCATCAGCAGACCTGACCTCCACAATCACCCGACCTCAATTGAGATCGTTTGGGATGAGTTGGACCGCAGAGTGGAGGAAAAGCAGCCAAAAGTAATCGGCATATGTGGGAACTCCTTCAAGACTGTTGGAAAAACATTCCAGGTGAAGCTGCTTGAGAGAATGCCGAGAGTCTGTAAAGCTGTCATAAGGCAAAGGGTGGCTACTTTGAAGAATCTGAAATCGAACATTTATTTTGATTTGTTTAACCCTTTTTTGGTTACTACATGATTATTTCATAGTTTTGATGTCTTCACAATTATTCTGTAGAAATGTAGAAAATAGTAAACATAAAGAGAAACCCTTGAATGAGTAGGTGTGACCAAACTTTTGACAGCTACTTTACATTTAGTATAGTATAGACCACGATCAGATCAAATCAAATCAGTAGCACATAGGTTAGGTTTGTTCTGGAATGGTGTCCATAGTGACATCATAATCATTGTCATAAACAATGTCACTATAGACATCATTCCAGAACTCATTGACATTGAGAACAGAATTCAAAACAGAGGTCATAATACACAACTTTTGGAGAGATTTTCATAGAGCCATTTTTTTGTGTATTGGTTTTCATTGTGAAATTCACTTATATAGGTTGTTTATTTGTTCAATACATCTTAAAAAAGAGGACCTCGGTTTTCTTGGATTGGGATAATTTGTGAGTTATGTACTCTCTTTTAAACTGAATCCCTTATGATTACCAGAACATCTCAAACCAGAACATCCCAAACCAGAACATCACATAGCAGAACAAATCCCAAACCAGAACATCTCAAACCAGACCATCCCAAACAAGACCACCCTAAAAAAGACCATCCCAAACCATCCCAAATCTGAACATCCACATCACTTCATGTGTACCACCCATGACCCAACCACCAACCCCAATGAAGAAGACTGAGAAGTGGAGAGCAGAGGTCACCCTGGCTGGGGCCAGACAGATCCCAGGAAGAGGAGGAGAGTAGAGCTGGAGGACTGCTTCTCCCCCTTGACCTCTACTACTGTCCCAACAGCCTCCCTCTTGGGGTGCCAGAGAGCTAGAAAGAGGACCTGGGATGAGGCTATGGGACAGTGCAGACCGTGTCCCCTGAAAAAGGAAGAAAGTTGCTTGGCATACCAACATTGACATTGACTATATTTTCAGGCTATTTGCAAGGCTGTAGTAGATACCCAGGCGTTTTTAGTGTGCGTGGTATGTGTGTGTGTGAGCATGGGTTTGTGTGTGTGTGTGTGTGTGTGTGTGTGTGTGTGTGTGTGTGTGTGTGTGTGTGTGTGTGTGTGTGTGTGTGTGTGTGTGTGTGTGTGTGTGTGTGTGTGTGTGTGTGTGTGTGTGTGTGTGTGTGTGTGTGTGTGTGTGTGCGTGTGTGTGAAAGCATGTGAGCATGAGCGTGTGTGCGTGTGAATGTTTGCATTAATTAAGCACCATGTGCAAACTAAGTGAAGTGTGTGTGTGATGTATTGTCATAATTTCATAGCCTTCTGATACGAATCTTCAAGACAATAGGATTAAAACACAATTTTCACACACCGAGACATAGGAGAGGGTCAAATTAGATGAATGTGTGCCATAGGGGTATGTGGGTAATGTAGGCCTACTTCATGTGCTCTGTGGTACCATTATAAGATTTTCAAATGGCCAATCAGAAGTATTTTCTCCATGATGATGTCATAACAGGTCACACATGTACAGAGAAGACATGTCATTCTATTTCTTACATCAAGTTGATACAGGACATTATTATCTATCTACTACAGGCCTTCATGGTCTTGGTCCAGTCACTTGGAGAAATAGTCTAATATAGATCCAAGTTAATTACTCAAACTTTACTGGAACTTTCTGAGATACACGCTCAAACCTCAAGTTAAGCTTTTGACACTAAGGTATTAGACAGTATCTAATATCAGCCACTGAGGGACTTGGCGTTGGTGTCAAACCATGAGAGAGCTGCTTTTGATTGATGATCCATTTCATCACCGCCCCAGATACCTGCCATGGCTAAGAGGGGACAAAACCAGAGGGCTGGGGCAGAACTAACTTAATTCTTGTCATCCGCCCCTTTGCAAGGTCTGGGAAAAATGGCGTGGTCTGAAGTTTTGGGGATGAGAGAAGCGCCTTGAATGGAACGAAAAGGAAAAAAGTTCTGAAAGGAAGGGGAAGGGGTCCAGAGTGGATGAATGCTCCATTCCATGGTCCTTGGTGTTGATATTTCCCTCAATGGCCTCTTCTAAAGTGAGCATTTTAAGCCAGCCCAACACACAAAATTTGCCCATTGTGAGCTGAGAGGCCCCTGCCTGTCGAGATGCAAGGTGAGGAGGCACTGGGGGCAGATGGAACCTGCTTGTCACCTCAATAGCCTCCTTTCTCCAATGACCCTCCCCGCCCATTGACGCCATTCACCCTCGGCCCCAGTGGGAACGTCTCTGAACCCCGCGCTTTGGGATGGACCCATATAATGAGCCCCTCTGTCGGGCTTGAATGTGGTGCCATTGTTCCACCCGGGGCCATTAAACCACCTCCTGGGCAAACAAGAGCGTCCCTCTTCCTTTATGGGGGCCGAGGAGGCAACAAAGAGAGGAGTCATTGAGACACAGAGGGGCCGGCCTTTGATTGGTGTCCTTTCTAAAGTTCTGAGCTCCTCAATGGCTGGGGCTGGTAAGGGGAGGCTCCTGTTTGGCTGGGGCTGGTAAGGGGAGGCTACTGTTTGGCTGGGGCTGGTAAGGGGAGGCTCCTGTTTGGCTGGGGCTGGTAAGGGGAGGCTCCTGTTTGGCTGGGGCTGGTAAGGGGAGGCTCCTGTTTGGCTGGGGCTGGTAAGGGGAGGCTCCTGTTTGGCTGGGGCTGGTAAGGGGAGGCTCCTGTTTGGCTGGGGCTGGTAAGGGGAGGCTCCTGTTTGGCTGGGGCTGGTAAGGGGAGGCTCCTGTTTGGTCTTTAGCGCTCACATATCTCCACAATCCGCTGTTTGGCCCAAGCGGAGATGTGAACTTAATTTACTTAGTGGCCCCAGTATGTCACGCCACAAATAACTTCAGGAGAGACAAGTATTGTGTCCAAAGATGTTTGGTGCTCTCCTTGTGGTGGTGAAAACCTGGGTGGAAGAGGATGCTGAGGGCCACCAAGGACCCCTCTGGGATAGCTAATGAAGCCCTGGTGGGTTGAGGGACATCTAGTTCATCTAGGAGCTTCTAGTGAGCCACACTGACAAACTAAGATCAATACTGAAGAGATGGTGGAAGAGAAAAGATCACAAGGATATTAACACAGTAGTAAAGGGGAACCTTGAATACGGCTCCCATCATGCTCTAGAAGTGATCACTTTAAAACATGACTGATATAAACCAGTCCTCTGCATGTCTACCCTAGCGGTGTTAGTCCAATCGCCTATTTAACAGAGCAATAGTAATGAGGATGTTTCAGTCACATGACAGGAATGTCACCCATATTTTGAAATCACCTAGAAATGCAGGTTGAGGGATTCCCCAAACCACATTGCCAGTTGTGAAGATTTATCCAGGAAGTTAATGTTGCCATGTGTGAAGCTTTATCCAGGAAGTTAATGTTGCCATGTGTGAAGCTTTATCCAGGAAGTTAATGTTGCCATGTGTGAAGCTTTATCCAGGAAGTTAATGTTGCCATGTATGAAGCTTTATCCAGGAAGTTAATGTTGCCATGTATGAAGCTTTATCCAGGAAGTCAATGTTGCCATGTATGAAGCTTTATCCAGGAAGTTAATGTTGCCATGTATGAAGCTTTATCCAGGAAGTTAATGTTGCCATGTGTGAAGCTTTATCCAGGAAGTTATTGGGGATACATAAGCCAGCAGCATACCACCCTGCAAACCACTGCTGGCTTGCTCTGAAGCTAAGCAGGGTTGGTCCTGGTCAGTTCCTGGATGGGAGACCAGATGCTGCTGCAAGTGGTGTTTGAGGGCCAGTAGGAGGCACTCTTTCCTCTGGTCTAAAAAATATCCCAATGCCCAAGGGCAGTGATTGGGGACACTGCCCTGTGTAGGGTGCTGTCTTTCGGATGGGATGTTAAACGGGTGTCCTGACTCTCTGAGGTCATTAAAGATCCCATGGCACTTATCGTAGTGTAGGGGTGTTAACCCTGGTGTCCTGGCTAAATTCCCAATCTGGCCCTCAAACCATCACGGTCAGCTAATAATCCCCAGTTTACAATTGGCTCATTAATCCCCCTCTTCTCCCCTGTAACTATTCCCCAGGTCGTTGCTGCAAATGAGAACGTGTTCTCAGTCAACTTACCTGGTAAAATAACAGATAAATAAATACATTTTAAAAAATGCCGATGTGAAACATTCTTATTCTGCTTCCTTCACAAACAAATGTGTAAAGCATAAATACCAATGGATGTTCTTTGAATGTTCCAATCCCCCTTCGGGTTAAAGTTGGTGCCTTGCCTTCCAGCCAGCATTCATATCTAACTGGGCCCTGGATCCTAACCCCAGCTCTGTCCCTAGCCAGCCTTTCCTCCGGCCAGAGTGCTGTCCTGTGTAAGTCATGTCAGTGATTTGCCAAGGGCAGGTGGAGACGCTGGCCTCCTGAGGAGAGGTTAAGGAGTCTGATCAGGGCCTCCCTGAGCGTCGATTGCTGGCTCTCTGCCACCGTGTCATCCATCCTGGGCCTAATCGAGTTATTATATCAACAAATCTCTCATCAGGGGCCCAGCGCCTGACACTCCCAGAAAGACACCCAGAGGGGGACGACACATTTCCAGCAGCAGGACACTGGAGCTGTCCTTCCAGTCTGGATGAAAGGTACCTGCAGCCCCTGGTCAAGCTGCCGTCTCCCACCCCACTGGGAGGACACATGCCGGGCACCACACTGGGACAGTTATTCGATTAGCCTCTGTGCTAAGTGGTCAGCTCCATTCTGCAGCCGCTGAGCACAGCGAGCCTCCCGCCGGGAGAAGTCTCCAGTTACTATGGGGAAGAGACAGAGAGAAAAGAATAGGAATCAAAGGGAATGTGAGTCGAGCGAGCGAGTCAGAGATCTTCCAATATGAATACTCAGCCGGAGCATGGTTCTGAGGCATGGTAATAGGGGTAGTTCAGTCACAATAGGCTGTTATGATAGCCACTTTCATCTCTGACAGCAATACAGTGTGTTTCCTGATGTGTTTAATGCCGGCATTCAAAAAGGCTGAAAGAAATCCTCTCTGAAGTCTCCAAATCATTTCCCCACTGTATGGGTGGTCTGCACTGAGGAGTGGGGGGTGCTGCTCTTTGGTAAATGTAGCTATAGGAAACAGGGAAAAGCTACCGCTGACAGACCTTCAGAATTCAACTCTGGAATTTCAGGGTGTTGACATTTTTATTTGCAGGAGGAATATGTTTGGGGGTAGCTAGGGGGTTCATAAAAGTCAGCTTCTTCCTCATGATTCACACTCTCTTGCACATGCACACACACTTCCACCCCCCCCTCCCCCCAACCCCACTGCCCCCCGCCCACCGCCCCTTACATACACCATGAAGAGAGAGTGTCTGCACAGAGAGAGAGCAGGGGGTGAAATAGGGGGGGGGGGGGGGGGGGGTAGTAGAGGAAAACTGGGCCCTAGCCCCAGAGTTGACCTGACAGTCCACTGCTACCTGCTGCTAGGGCACTAACGGCTGCACCCTGCTCAGGAAGAAATGATGAGTCGGCTCCATCTTCAGAGAGAAGAAGACCCTCCTCTGATCCCCCATGACCACTCTGTCAACCATGAATACCATTTTACGCCACCGGAGCCTTTCTCTGACGCACCCCATCTCTTCTCCCCTCTCTCTTCTTTTCTCACTCTCATCCTCAAGAACCCCAGAGGCTGTTTCTTCTCTTCTCTCCCAGTCTCTCCTTTTACAAGCTGGATCAGGGAGATGCTCCGAGCCATTACAAATTGATTATGGACAAGAACATTTATTATATAACGGCAAGGGTCTGAGAGATGGAGAAAAAGCGGTCTGTTGTGGGGAGAGGAATGTGGTCCATCTATCTATGCATCATCATCACCTTCATCATCATCCCTGAGAGAGAACATCACAAGGGTCTTCCTGCTTCTAGAATTATTCAGGAGATCCTTTGTTGGCAATATAGGTCTCTCAAGACTGATCAAATTACTCTTTTAAATGACATTACTTTTTGCATATTGAGTTGAGCATCAACTTGTACGCAAAATGAAAATCAGAGGGAACATACAAGCTGTGGTTTTGTGTAATTTAATGTACTGTTTAAAAAATATTTTTTTATGAAAATGACAATATTACAATATTAACCAGTAGAAATACCACTGTTATCAGTAATGTGAACGTTAGCATAGCAGTATTTCTTCCAGTCATATGAAGCAGAATTGCTGTTTCCCTACAGGGCTCTGTGAAGAAACCAGTGGTGTAGGTAGGTTGATCTAATATAGTACTCCATCAAGCTGAAAAAAGTGGAACATTAGCAAACTGCAGCAGAAATGAGTCAACGGCTGTCCCATTTCCCTTTCCAATAGGAGGCATGCTCTCCCTCTTAATACACACGGAGAAACAGAGGCCCACACACACACACACACGCGTGCGCGCGCACGCACTCACGCACGCACGCACACACACACACACACACACACACACACACACACACACACACACACACACACACACACACACACACACACACACACGCACACGCACACGCACACGCACACACACACACACTACTGTTAGAAAGTTTGGGGTTACTTAGGAATTCCCTTTTTTTACCCCCCCCTTCTCCCCAATTTCATGGTATCCAATTGTTAGTAGTTACTGTCTTGTCTCATCGCTACAACTCCCGTACGGGCTCAGGAGAGACAAAGGTCGAGAGCCATGCCATGCTATTTTAAAAGGCTAATTGATCATTACAAAACCCTTTTTAAATTATGTTAGCACAGCTGAAAACTATTTTGCTGATTATAGAAGCAATAAAACTGGCCTTTAGACACACACACACACACACACACACACACACACACACACACACACACACACACACACACACACACACACACACACACACACACACACACACACACACACACACACATGCACACACGCAGACCCACAGAAGCACACAAGCACACACACACACGCGCACGTGCACACACACTCCCGCCACCCCACATACACACTCCCAGGCGGGCAAACACTCTCCTGTCACCACCCCTGCCATCACCTTGCCGGTAAAGGCTCATGTGGCAGAGAGTGAAATACATTTCTCGGCTCCCATTATGCCCTGCTTTTTAAGTCCTGTGGTTGCTTGTGGCACGTTCCTTCCAGCACAAAGGGAGTGTGAACGGCGGGAGCCCCGTCTCAACGGGTCCCCAGCGAGCTCGCAGGGGCCCGCACAAAGCTCCAGCCACTGGGTTATGATTAGAATGTCAGTGTGGCTCAAAGAGAGGTGGGGATCACCGTGGGACGCGAGGCACAGACCCACGCCAAGCCCCGGCTCCCCCCAACACCTCACATAATAGAACCACCGCTGAAATGAGAGGCCACAATGAAAAATATTGCCTATTCAACCCAGAGCCTGGGAAGCACAAGGTTGTCCTATTGTCTTCCTTCTTTTCTCTCCCTCTTCACTTGCCACCTTGGGGTCCCAAAGATGCTGAGATCTGCGAGTGTATCACACACCGCTCCTCTGGCAAAGGGGAGAGAGGACAGGGGGTGGAACTCATAGAGGGCACACAGGACTGTAACGTAGAGGACTGTAACATAGAGGACTGTATCATAGTGGACTGTAACATAGAGGATAGTACCACGGAGGACATACAGGACTGTATCATAGTGAACTGTAACAAAAGAGGACACAGAGGACTGTAACATAGAGGACAGGAACACAGAAGACATAGAGGACTGTAAAATTGAGGACAGTAACATAGAGGACATAATGGACAGTAACATAGAAGACATAGAGGACTGTAACATAGAGGACTGTATCATAGTGGACTGTAACATAGAGGACTGTAACATAGAGGACATAGAGGACTGTAACATAGAGGACTGTATCATAGTGGACTGTAACATAGAGGACTGTAACATAGAGGACTGTATCATAGTGGACTGTAACATTGTGGACTGTAACATGGAGGATTGTAACATTGTGGACTGTAACATGGAGGATTGTAACACAGGGGACATAGAGGACTGTAACATAGAGGACTGTAACATAGAGGACTGTAACATAGAGGACATAGAGGCCTGTAAAATGGCCCAGAGATTGAACAACATGCTAGCCTCACTTGGCTAATAGCCCACATCAGCAGAAAGACTGCTTGACAATGATTAGTTTTAAAGGCCAGCTGGAGTGAAAAGGGAAGTAGTAATGGAGTCATTACATTAACTGACCCAGGACCAGAGGGTCAGCTGACCACAAATGACCAGGGCTGAAATGATTAACTAAGAAGAGCTATTAATCTGCCTGGCAACAAAGAGGACAACAATGGAAACTAACCAATCATTAATGGTCACTTCTACTCACAGACCACGACTCACCACTGTTTGAATATCCTCTCATGGAGGAACTACAATAAGTCTGGCCATTAGGCAAAAGACAGTTGGGCAGCCATTTCCTCAACTACAGTAGTCTGCATATTCTTCCCAAACCACATGATTGAATAGCCATATTACAAGTCAAAAGGTGGATAAAAGTAGCTCAACCTTTATTTAAACATGTCGAAGTAAAATAACAATATAAAAAATAACTATCAACAATATTTTCAACTAACAAATATTTTGATAAGACATTTTTCCTTCTAAACTGACAGCCACTGTAATAGTGAAGGGACAAACTCCGCCTACCTGGCGGACCAGTGCGCCTACTGCGCTGGCCAATCGAATAGCTCAAAAGTTTATGCTAGCTTTTAAATCCATGACCAGAGAGACAGTCAAAGAATACAGCAAAGTGTTAGTATGCGTGAGTTCATGTTGACATTTTTGTTCAGCCCTGTCAACACTGTTTTTATTCAACACCTTACAAAACCTAAGATGTGGCTTTCCCTACTTCCACTAGCGCTACAACCACCACTGCAGCTGCTTTAGTAGCGTGTCGATAGGCCTGTGTTTTTATATTTAGCAGATCATCGTGTCTATTCTAATATCAAGGCCTGTGTTTTTATATCTAGCAGATCATTGTGTCTATTCTAATATCAAGGCCTGTGTTTTTATATTTAGCAGATCATCGTGTCTATTCTAATATCAAGGCCTGTGTTTTTATATCTAGCAGATCATTGTGTCTATTCTAATATCAAGGCCTGTGTTTTTATATCTAGCAGATCATCGTGTCTATTCTAATATCAAGGCCTGTGTTTTTATATCTAGCAGATCATTGTGTCTATTTTAATATCAAGGCCTGTGTTTTTATATCTAGCAGATCATTGTGTCTATTCTAATATCAAGGCCTGTGTTTTTATATCTAGCAGATCATCGTGTCTATTCTAATATCAAGGCCTGTGTTTTTATATCTAGCAGATCATTGTGTCTATTCTAATATCAAGGCCTGTGTTTTTATATCTAGCAGATCATCGTGTCTATTCTAATATCAAGGCCTGTGTTTTTATATTTAGCAGATCATCGTGTCTATTCTAATATCAAGGCCTGTGTTTTTATATTTAGCAGATCATCGTGTCTATACTAATATCAAGGCCTGTGTTTTTATATCTAGCAGATCATTGTGTCTATTCTAATATCAAGGCCTGTGTTTTTATATTTAGCAGATCATCGTGTCTATTCTAATATCAAGGCCTGTGTTTTTATATCTAGCAGATCATTGTGTCTATTCTAATATCAAGGCCTGTGTTTTTATATCTAGCAGATCATCGTGTCTATTCTAATATCAAGGCCTGTGTTTTTATATCTAGCAGATCATCGTGTCTATTCTAATATCAAGGCCTGTGTTTTTATATCTAGCAGATCATCGTGTCTATTCTAATATCAAGGCCTGTGTTTTTATATTTAGCAGATCATCGTGTCTATTCTAATATCAAGGCCTGTGTTTTTATATCTAGCAGATCATCGTGTCTATTCTAATATCAAGGCCTGTGTTTTTATGTTTTTATATCTAGCAGATCATTGTGTCTATTCTAATATCAAGGCCTGTGTTTTTATATCTAGCAGATCATCGTGTCTATTCTAATATCAAGGCCTGTGTTTTTATATTTAGCAGATCATTGTGTCTATTCTAATATCAAGGCCTGTGTTTTATATTTAGCAGATCATTGTGTCTATTCTAATATCAAGGCCTGTGTTTTTATATCTAGCAGATCATTGTGTCATTCTAATATCAAGGCCTGTGTTTTTATATCTAGCAGATCATCGTGTCTATTCTAATATCAAGGCCTGTGTTTTTATATCTAGCAGATCATCGTGTCTATTCTAATATCAAGGCCTGTGTTTTTATATTTAGCAGATCATTGTGTCTATTCTAATATCAAGGCCTGTGTTTTATATTTAGCAGATCATTGTGTCTATTCTAATATCAAGGCCTGTGTTTTTATATCTAGCAGATCATCGTGTCTATTCTAATATCAAGGCCTGTGTTTTTATATCTAGCAGATCATCGTGTCTATTCTAATATCAAGGCCTGTGTTTTTATATCTAGCAGATCATCGTGTCTATTCTAATATCAAGGCCTGTGTTTTTATATTTAGCAGATCATCGTGTCTATTCTAATATCAAGGCCTGTGTTTTTATATCTAGCAGATCATCGTGTCTATTCTAATATCAAGGCCTGTGTTTTTATATCTAGCAGATCATTGTGTCTATTCTAATATCAAGGCCTGTGTTTTTATATCTAGCAGATCATCGTGTCTATTCTAATATCAAGGCCTGTGTTTTTATATCTAGCAGATCATCGTGTCTATTCTAATATCAAGGCCTGTGTTTTTATATTTAGCAGATCATTGTGTCTATTCTAATATCAAGGCCTGTGTTTTTACATCTAGCAGATCATCGTGTCTATTCTAATATCAAGGCCTGTGTTTTTATATCTAGCAGATCATTGTGTCTATTCTAATATCAAGGCCTGTGTTTTTATATTTAGCAGATCATCGTGTCTATTCTAATATCAAGGCCTGTGTTTTTATATTTAGCAGATCATCGTGTCTATTCTAATATCAAGGCCTGTGTTTTTATATTTAGCAGATCATCGTGTCTATTCTAATATCAAGGCCTGTGTTTTTATATTTAGCAGATCATCGTGTCTATTCTAATATCAAGGCCTGTGTTTTTATATCTAGCAGATCATCGTGTCTATTCTAATATCAAGGCCTGTGTTTTTATATTTAGCAGATAATCGTGTCTATTCTAATATCAAGGCCTGTGTTTTTATATCTAGCAGATCATCGTGTCTATTCTAATATCAAGGCCTGTGTTTTTATATTTAGCAGATCATCGTGTCTATTCTAATATCAAGGCCTGTGTTTTTATATTTAGCAGATCATTGTGTCTATTCTAATATCAAGGCCTGTGTTTTTATATCTAGCAGATCATTGTGTCTATTCTAATATCAAGGCCTGTGTTTTTATATTTAGCAGATCATTGTGTCTATTCTAATATCAAGGCCTGTGTTTTTATATTTAGCAGATCATTGTGTCTATTCTAATATCAAGGCCTGTGTTTTTATATCTAGCAGATCATTGTGTCTATTCTAATATCAAGGCCTGTGTTTTTATATTTAGCAGATCATCGTGTCTATTCTAATATCAAGGCCTGTGTTTTTATATCTAGCAGATCATCGTGTCTATTCTAATATCAAGGCCTGTGTTTTTATATTTAGCAGATCATTGTGTCTATTCTAATATCAAGGAATATTTCACTTTATCTGGTCATAAGAACAACATGAATTTGTGCAGAAATAATGTGGTGCGTCTCCAGTTTCGTCTTCAGGTGGAAGACCTAGTGTCCCCTGTCTCTGGTCAGTCTCTCCGGAGGGAAGTAGAGAGCAGACATTGTGAGAGGTGGACCCTCTGTTGCTGTCTCCCTCCTCTGAGACTGACCGTCGGATGCAGGTACCATCAGTGCAGTAAAATATAAAATACAATGATTTCAATTTATGCTCAGCTGTGCATCGCAAGTGACACAACAACTGATTGATTTTGTTACCAAAGCTCGAGTTTTTAAATATAATATGGTCTGAGAAGACCAATATCGTCAGGCCAAGCATAGCCAATATGCTGTATTGTGTGTTATTAGGCATACTGCACAAACATCATTCCTACTGAACTATTTGTATCAGATTCATTTTGTATAGGCTTACATTTTATTTTTTATCTGAGCGGTAGATCTCGACTTGCTTTTTGACGCCAAAAGTGACCTTGAATCAGAAAGGGTTGGTGACTACTGTGTAATGCAATGCTGAGAATGTTCCAAAGCCAAGCAACTGTACTGCACCGTTCCTAGAAAGTTGTATGCAAAATAACCATAGGAAATCCACACTCTCACCAAGCTACATACAGTGCTCAGAACATTGTGTGCTAGCTGGGTACACAGCTGTTCTTATCCAGAGCAAATTACAGTAGTGAGTGTAAACGTTTTTATACTTTCTCATACAGGTCCCCTGTGTGAATTGAACTCCCAATCCTGGCATGGTAAGTGTTATGCTGTACCAGCTGAGCCACACAGAACCACCTACTTGTCATCTATTACAATGTTGCTAGATTTGTCGTGTTCTTCTTGAGACAAACTGCTGTATCCCTTATTTCTGGTATTAGAAATACGGTGGAAACTCACACTAGCCCATGCCTTCACCATTCCAATGTCTTTATACAATACTTGAAGGAAGTAGGGAATGAGTGTATATTTAAGGAGAAACTAGTTGTTAATGGGATGGACCCATGGTGTCTCACGGAGTCTGACATTGGCAGTCGCAGTCCCCAACAGAACCCGTTCTTAAAGTCAGTAGTTATACAGGTTTGGGAGTTGCAAGAAGACTCTGTTATCATGATCGTCTCTCATGGCTCTCACGCTGACCTACTCGCTGTCACCAACTGCCGGTGGGAACACTGTTTGAGCGTGTGACCAGGTAGTGAGTGTGTGACCGTGCAGACGTGGTGTTGTGGCATTCAGAGGGGGCTGTTTTAAATGTGAAAGGCAGTCTTAAAGGGGCACTGGCAGCCATACGGCACGGAACCATGCAGGGGAAAGGAACCATGCTTGGGAAAGGAATCAGGCAGGGGAAAGGAATCAGGCAGGGGAAAGGAATCAGGCAGAGGAAAGGAATCAGATAGGGGAAAGGAACCATGCAGGGGAAAGGAATCATGCAGGGGAAAGGAATCAGGCAGGGGAAAGGAATCAGATAGGGGAAAGGAATCAGGCAGGGGAAAGGAATCAGGCAGGGGAAAGGAACCATGCAGGGGAAAGGAATCAGGCAGGGGAAAGGAATCAGATAGGGGAAAGGAATCAGGCAGGGGAAAGGAATCAGGCAGGGGAAAGGAACCATGCAGGGGAAAGGAACCACGCAGGGGAAAGGAATCAGGCAGGGGAAAGGAACCATGCAGGGGATAGGAACCATGCAGGGGATAGGAACCATGCAGGGGAAAGGAACCATGCAGGGGATAGGAACCATGCAGGGGAAAGGAACCATGCAGGGGAAAGGAATCAGGCAGGGGAAAGGAATCAGGCAGGGGAAAGGAATCAGGCAGGGGAAAGGAACCATGCAGGGGAAAGGAACCATGCAGGGGATAGGAACCATGCAGGGGGAAAGGAACCATGCAGGGGAGGTAAGGGGGTAGAGGAGGGTGTCCTGGGACTGGGGACTGGGCCGAGGGGTTGGGGTTGGAGGGTGGGGGGGGGGGTGCTGGGGACTGGGCTGAGGGGTTGGAGGGTGGGGGGGGTGCTGGGGATTGGGCCGGGGGGTTGGGGTTGGAGGGTAGGGGAGGGGGTGCTGGGGACTGGGCCGAGGGGTTGGATGATGGGGGGTGGAGGAGGGGGTCCTGGGGATAGGGCCGAGGTGGGTTGGGGGTGGAGGGTGGAGGGGAGGGGTTGGGTGTGGAGGAGGGGGTTCTGAGGATTGGGCCAGGGGGGGTTGGAGGTTCACACTGCTATGCTTTATCTTGGCCAGGTTGCAGTTATAAATGAGAACTTGTTCTCAACTAGCCTACCTGGTTAAATAAATAAAGGTGAAAAAAATATAAAATGGAGGGTGGAGGAGGGGGTCCTGGGGAGTGGGCCAGGGGGGATGGGAGTGGAGGGTACAGTATGTAACACTCACTCTCCTGAAGCTCTCTGCACCCCGTTAGCCCCGGCCTTCTTTGTGTGCCCACATAATACCACAGTAAAGACTGCTAAACAGGTGGTCCCTTCCCACCAGCCTAACCCCCATCACCCCACCCCTTAGCTTGGCTCCGCTCTGCCCGCTGCGGAGTGTCTCTACGCTGGCTGGGATGCCTTTCTCGGGTCCTCAGCTTGGGACCACAAAGAGACACGTTACTGGCAGATAAGCCCATTGAAAAGACACAGAGGGAGGAACATGACTCTATCTATCTCCGTCTATCTCTCTCTGTCTCTGTCTCTCTCTCTCTCTCTCTCTCTTTCTCTCTCTCTCTCCCTCTCTCTCTCTCTCTTTCTCTCTCTCTCTTTCTCTCTCTCTTTTCTCAAAGACTTAAGTGGAGTTCCATGACAGTCACCAGCACAATCACCGTATCCTCTGGGCCCTGCACTGTAGACCCCCGTATCCTCTGGGCCCTGACCTGTAGACCCCCATATCCTCTGGGCCCTGCACTATAGACCCCCGTATCCTCTGGGCCCTGCACTGTAGACCCCCGTATCCTCTGGGCCCTGCCCTGTAGACCCCCGTATCCTCTGGGCCCTGCCCTGTAGACCCCCGTATCCTCTGGGCCCTGCCCTGTAGACCCCCGTATCCTCTGGGCCCTGCCCTGTAGACCCCTGTATCCTCTGGGCCCTGCACTGTAGACCCCCGTATCCTCTGGGCCCTGCAATGTAGACCCACGTATCCTCTGGGCCCTGCACTGTGGACCCCCGTATCCTCTGGGCCCTGCACTATAGACCCCCGTATCCTCTGGGCCCTGCAATGTAGACCCACGTATCCTCTGGGCCTTGCACTATAGACCCACGTATCCACCCTGTACCAGAGGTCCACCCTGTACCAGTCCACCCTGATGTTCACATCCCTGTACCAGTCCACCGTGTACCGGTCCACCCTGTACCGGTCCACCCTGTACCAGTCCACCCTGTACCGGTCCACCCTGTACCGGTCCACCCTGTACCAGTCCACCCTGTACCGGTCCACCCTGTACCGGTCCACAATGTACCAGTCCACCCTGTACCGGTCCACCCTGTACCAGTCCACCATGTACCGGTCCACCCTGTACCGGTCCACCCTGTACCGGTCCACAATGTACCAATCCACCCTGTACCGGTCCACCCTGAACCGGTCCACCCTGTACCAGTCCACCCTGTACCGGTCCACCCTGTACCGGTCCACCCTGTACCGGTCCACCTTCACAATATCCATCTTTAAATACCTGCCTCAAACTCTAACAATTTGTTTACAACAAACAGAGGCAGGATGAGAAAGCTGTCAAATCCTTCATTATCGCTTCAAAATATTAACAAGACAAACAAGCAGACACTTACGTGAAGGAAGAACATGACCCAAATGGAACGTACAAGCCATGACCCCATGGTCCTGACATCATTGGCTTGTCCGTGTCCCAAATAACACCCTATTCTCTACATCAGTGATTCCCAAACTCGGTCCTCTGGACCCCAAGGGGTGCACGTCCCCCCCCCCCCCCCCCTAACACTACACAGCTAATAGTCAAGCTTTGATAATTTGAATCAACTGTGTATTGTTAGGGCAAAATGCAAAACGTGCACTTCTTGGGAAACGCTGGGGAAACAATGTTTGGGAAACGCTGCCTTACATAGTGCACTACTTTTGACCAGTGCCCATATCTCTCTGGTCTAAGTATTGATAGGGAATAGGGTGCATTTTGGGATGCAGTTTTCAGTTGTTTACTGTTCAACCCCTCCCTTTCCCTGCCTCCTTGAACCAATTAGAGATGAAAAGTCTGTGGTATTCCCCCCAGCCGTCTCAATCAGAGGCCAGGCCATCAAAGCCAAGGCAGGGACAAAATTGAAGCCATTATGGCTAATTGCCATGCCTTCTAAATGCAGGACCTTTTGCCTGAGCACCTGTTGCCTAAACACGTCGCCGACTCCAATAGGGACTGAGTGAGGGCGAGGGAGGCAGAGAGGGTGGGAGAGCGAGAGAATGAGGGAGAGAGAGAGAGAGAGAAAGAGAGAGGCAGAGAGAGACAGAGAGAGACAGAGAGACAGAGAGAGAGAGAGAGAGAGAGAGAGAGAGAGAGAGAGAGAGAGAGAGAGAGACAGAGACAGAGACAGAGAGAGACAGAGAGACAGAGAGAGACAGAGAGAGAGAGAGAGAGAGAGAGAGAGACAGAGAGAGACAGAGAGACAGAGAGAGAGAGAGAGAGAGAGAGATGGAGGAAAGCGGCCCAGCTGCATCAAATCTTTTTTTTTTATCCTGGGAGATGGAGAGGAGAAGGAGGAGGAGGAGGGGGAGGACCCCAGGCTACATGTCCTTTAGAAAGATCCTTGGCATTCTTCAGGCTCACTTGAGCATAACTCCTTCCACCACTCCCCTAGCCCGTACCCCCCAGCCCACAGGTCATACCTTCCAGCCCCCTGGCCACACCTTCCAGCCCCTAGCCCATCCCCTCCATCCCCCAGGCCATACTCTCCAGCCCCCAGGCCATACCTTCTAGCCCCCAGTGCATACCCTCTAGCCCCCAGCGCATACCCTCCAGCCCCCAGAGCATACCCTCCAGCCCCAAGGCCATACCCTACAGCCCCCAGGCCATACCCTCCAGCCCATAAGAAAGGTGCTCATCCATCTTATTCCTGCTGTGATGAAGCCAGGTGGCTATAGTCAACCCTTGGAACAGAATCACCAGTGGAAGAAGCAGGGGTCATGGTTTTGGGCCTGAACAAGGTCTACATCCTCCTACTCTCCAAACCTGTCCTTCCCAAGTGGGTGCCGGCTGACGCTTTCCTTTGGCCACCATTATCCTCCTTCCCAGAACCAAGGCCACTCCCTATATGACCCCGGAGACAGAGCTCCAGAATATTATCCATCCGTGCATCTCTCTCTCTCTCTCCCTCTCTCTCTCTCTCTCTCTCTCTGTCTCTCTTTCTCTCTCTCTCTCTCTCTCTCTCTCTCTCTCTCTCTCTCTCTCTCTGTGAAATCTATGCCCTGGATGACTTCACCTCTCCGAGTGTCAGACTGCCGTGCGATGACCACATTGTTTCCCCTGCAGTCCAGGGCTCACATTCACAAAGTGTCTCAGAGTAGGAGTGCTGATCTAGGATCTGTTTAGCCTTTTATACCTGATCTTGGATCAGCACTCCTACTGTGCAATGCTTGGTGAAGATGGCCCCAGACCCTTTGTCATGGCCTTTACATACTTTATGTCTGTTACAGAGGGGAGAGAACCAATTTGTCCCTCTCTCAGTGATTTGGGCTCCTATACAATCCTTTCACCAGTCGGTAAAGTGTCTTCCTTTCCCTTTTAAAGGGCACAATGGGTAATGGAATCCGGCTACATTTATCTACCTAGTATGTCAAGACAGACAGCCGCAGAGAGGAGCATAAGGGAATCTGCCAGTGACAAGAGCTGTGATTTACAGGGCTCTGCTTTTTGTGCGAGCCACCGAAGTAAACTATGGCATGGAAACACTTATTGAAGGGGTATTTGAGTTTTTTCACAGGACACTCTGAAAGGAGGTCTTCATAATACACTATACATGCAAAAGTATGTGGACACCCCTTCAAATTAGTGGATTTGGCTATTTCATCCACACCAATTGCTGACAGGTGTATAAAATTGAGCACACAGCTTTGCAAACTCCATGCAAACTCCATAGAAAAACATTGGCAGTAGAATGGCCTTACTGTAGAGCTCAGTGACTTCCAATGTTGCACTGTCATAGAAGGCCATCTTTCCAACAAGTCTGCCCTGCTAGAGCTGCACCGGTCAACTGTATGTGCTGTTTTTGTAAAATGGAAACATGTAGGAGCAACAAGGGCGAAATGGTAGACCACACAAGCTCACAGAACAGGACAGCCGAGTGCTGAAGCGCGTAGCGCATAAAATGGTCTGTCCTCGGTTGCATCACTCACTACCGAGTTCCAAACTGCCTCTGGAAGCAACAGTCAGCACATGAACTGTTCGTCTGGAGCTTCATGAAATGGGTTTCCATGGCCGAGCAGCAGCACACAAGCCTAAAATCACCATGTGCAATGCCAATTGTCGGCTGGAGTGGTGTAAAGCTCGCTGCCATTGGACTCTGGAGCAGTGGAAACATATTCTCTGGAGTGATGAATTACGCTTCACCATCTGGAAGTCTGACGGACAAATCTGGGTTCCTAACCAACATCAGTCTCCAACCTCACTAATGCTGTTATGGCTGAATAGAAGCAAGTCCCTGCAGCAATGTTCCAACATCTAGTGGAAAGCCTTCCCAGAAGAGTGGAGGCTGTTATAGCAGCAAAGGGGGGGACCAACTCCATGTTAATGCCCATGATTTTGGAATGAGATTTTCGACGAGTAGGTGTCCACATACTTTTGGTCATGAAGTGAATGTAGACTCCCCTTGAACTTCTATAAAAAAGGACGAGAGAGAGTATCTTTCCTGTAATAGCAATGTTATAATTTACTGCTTGGTCGCATCGAGGTAGAGGAGTTAGTGACAACGCTTAATTTGTTTGCACTTCGGTTGTTTTAGACAGTGAAGGAATGTCTACAGTAGCTATAGACGTCGGGACTCTCACTGTCTGTCTGTCTCTCTGTCTGTTCTTCTTCCTGTCAGTCAGTCTGACTGTGTGTGTGTGTTTGTGTGTACACGTTTGTCTGTGTGTCTGTGTGTGTGTGTATCTCAGTCTATGTCGCTGTCCGTCTGTTCATTCGTCCCTCCCTCCGTCTGTGTGTGTCTATCTGTCTGTGTCTCTGTCTGTCTGTCTCTTTGTCCATGTCTCTGTGTGTCCATTTCCCTTACAGATAAAATGTGGGAAAAAGTTTTGCCCAATTGTCTCCTTTGTCCGCTATGTCGCTGTACACTGTATCACTCCTCGGTAAACAAATGGCAACGCAACTGAATCCAAACACAATTTAGTACAATGAATTCCATACATTAATCACTTTAGATTAGTTTCATCCATGCTACGTTCAGTCGACGGAACCACATGTGACAAAGAGAATGAGGCAAAACACAGTCGACGGAACCACATGTTACAAAGAGAATGGGGCTAAACACAGTCAACGGAACCACATGTTACAAAGAGAATGGGGCTAAACACAGTCAACGGAACCACATGTTACAAAGAGAATGGGGCTAAACACAGTCAACGGAACCACATGTTACAAAGAGAATGGGGCTAAACACAGTCAACGGAACCACATGTTACAAAGAGAATGGGGCTAAACACAGTCAACGGAACCACATGTTACAAAGAGAATGGGGCTAAACACAGTCAACGGAACCACATGTTACAAAGAGAATGGGGCTAAACACAGTCAACGGAACCACATGTTACAAAGAGAATGGGGCTAAACACAGTCAACGGAACCACATGTTACAAAGAGAATGGGGCTAAACACAGTCAACGGAACCACATGTTACAAAGAGAATGGGGCTAAACACAGTCAACGGAACCACATGTTACAAAGAGAATGGGGCTAAACACAGTCAACGGAACCACATGTTACAAAGAGAATGGGGCTAAACACAGTCAACGGAACCACATGTTACAAAGAGAATGGGGCTAAACACAGTCAACGGAACCATATGTTACAAAGAGAATGGGGCTAAACACAGTCAACGGAACCACATGTTACAAAGAGAATGGGGCTAAACACAGTCAACGGAACCACATGTTACAAAGAGAATGGGGCAAAACACAGTTGGCAGAACCACATGTTACAAAGAGAATGAGGCAAAACACAGACGACAGAACCACATGTTACAAAGAGAATGGGGCTAAACACAGTCGACAGAACCACATGTTACAAAGAGAATGGGGCAAAACACAGTTGACAGATCCACATGTTACAAAGAGAATGAGGCAAAACACAGACGACAGAACCACATGTTACAAAGAGAATGGGGCTAAACACAGTCGACAGAACCACATGTTACAAAGAGAGTGGGGCAACACACAGATGTGCATACCATCCACCAACAGTCTCATCTCTGCCAATCCTATTCGACCCACTATGCTTTTCATTGGGCACTGTCAGACCTAACTGTCACGTACGTCACACAGTCAAAGTAAATAAACTCAGACTATTTATTAATACTGTCCCTAAAAACTCATATGCTACACCCCAAGGCTCCCACATAAAAAATTGTTAATCAAATCGGGCTCTTAACTCAAAAAGGGGTACAAATTGGAAATCACCGATGGCTTCTGAGAAGGGGTGCGACTCAAACGGGACAGCTTTAACCCCATTAGTCTTGGGGGATGCAGTTCAATGACGCTGCATATTTCCAGTCACTGTGGATTACTCTGACACGTCTGTGAAGAAGGCTAGCAGGCGGTTAAGTGGAGCTACAACTCGCTCTGCACAGCACATGTAGAACAAAAATAGTGGATGGGGTTTTGTTCTAGTCCCACAGCCTCATTATGAGTGATTGTGATCCCAGATTACATATTGAGTGCAAACTCATTAGGGGTGGCAGGTAGCCTAGTGGTTATAGCGTTGGGCCAGCATCCCCGAGCTGACAAGGTAAAAATCTGCCGTTCTAACCCTGAGCAAGGAAGTTCTGCCCCTGGGCAACCCACTGTTCCCTGGGCACCAAAGACGTGGATGCAGATTATGGCAGCCCCCCACACCTCTCTGATTCAGGGGGGGTGGGTTAAATTCTGAAGACACTATTCAGTTGGACAACTGACTAGATATCCCTCTTTCCTTAATTCAATATGTTGCTAGTGGAGCTAATGGAGCTAATAGTGCTAATGGTGCTAATGGAGCTAATGGGGCTCATGGTGCTCATGGTGCTAATGGTGCTCATGGTGCTAATGGTGCTAATGGAGCTAATGGTGCTAATGGTGCTCATGGTGCTAATGGTGCTAGCGCCCATTTACACAGTAGCACAAAGCTCTAACTGGCTCAGTTATTGTGGTGAGATAATTACAATATAGCATTTAAATACTGGAGTGATGTGCAGAAGATGACTGTGCAAGTAGAGATACTGGGGTGCAAAGGAGCAAAATACATAGCAATATGGGGATGAGTGAGTTGAATGGGCTATTTACAGATGGGCTATGTACAGGTGCAGTGATCTGTCTTATCACTGAATGGTCATCACCAAATCATCTGGTCTAAGCACTCCTTGAGAATTGTTCAACACAAATGATGATATGAAAAAAGTTAGGATTTCAAACAATATATGACTGTCCTAAAATGGACACTGTACATGATGACAGACATACACATCAAAAAGTATTCACACCCCTTGACTTTTCACACATTTTGTTTTATTAGAGCCTGAACTTAACATTTATTAAATTGAGATTTTGTGTCACATAATAAGCGGAATTATGTTGTTAGAAATGTTAACAAATTATTAAAAATAAAAAGCTAAAATGTCTTGAGACAATAAGTATTCAATACCTATGTTATGGCAAGCTTAAATTGTTTATTTTGTTTTTTTATTTCACCTTTATTTAACCAGGTAGGCTAGTTGAGAACAAGTTCTCATTTACAACTGCAACCTGGTCAAGATAAAGCAAAGCAGTATGACACAAACAACAACACAGAGTTTCACATGGAGTAAACAAACATACAGTCAATAATACAATAGAAAAAGTCTATATCCGTTGTGTGCAAATGAGGTAGGATAATGGAGGTAGGCAATAAATAGTCCATGGTGGCGAAGTCATTACAATATAGCAATTAAACACTGGAGTGATAGATGTGCAGAAGATGTCTGTGCAAGTAGAGATACTGGGGTGCAAGGGAGCATAATAAATAAAATAAATAGCAGTATGGGGATGAGGTAGTTGGATGGGGTATTTACAGATGGGCTATGTACAGGTACAGTGATCTGTGAGCTGCTCTGACAGCTGGTGCTTAAAGCTAGTGAGGGATATATGAGTCTCCAGCTTCAGTGATTTTTGCAGTTTGATCCAGTCATTGGCAGCAGAGAACTGGAAGGAACGGCAGCCGAAGGAGGAATTGGCTTTGGGGGTGACCAGTGAAATATACATGCTGGAGCGCTTGCTACGGGTGGGTGCTGCTATGGTGACCAGTGAGCGGAGACAAGGTGGGGCTTTACCTAGCAAAGACTTATAGATGACCTGGAGCCAGTGGGTTTGTCGACGAATATGAAGCGAGGGCCAGCCAACGAGAGCATACAGGTCACATGGGTGGGTAGTTTATGAGGCTTTGGTGACTGTGATAGCACTGTGATAGACTGCATCCAATTTGCTGAGTAGATTGTTGGAGGCTAGACATCACGAAGTCAAGGATCGGTAGGATAGTCAGTTTTACAAGGGTATATTTGGCAGCATGAGTGAAGGATGCTTTGTTGCAAAATAGGAAGCCGATTCTAGATTTAATTTTGGCTTGGAAAGGTTTAACGTGAGCCTGGAAGGAGAGTTGACAGTCTAACCAGACACCTAGGTATTTGTGGTTGTGCACATATTCTAAGTCAGAACCATCCAGAGTAGTGATGCTGGACGGGCGTGCAGGTGCGTGCAGCGATCGGTTGAAGAGCATGCATTTAGTTTTACTTGCATTTAAGAGCAGTTGGAGGCCACGGAAGGAGTGCTGTATGGCATTGAAGCTTGTCTGGAGGTTAGATAACACAGTGTCCAAAGAAGGGCCAGAAGTATGCAGAATGGTGTCGTCTGTGTAGAGGTGGATCAGAGAATCACCAGCAGCAAGAGTGACATCGTTGATGTATACAGAGAAAAGAGTCGCCCGAACATTGAACCCTGTGGCACTCCCATAGAGACTGCCAGAGGTCCAGACAACAGGCCCTCCGATTTGACACACTGAACTCTGTCTGAGAAGTAGTTGGTGAACCAGGCGAGGCAGTCATTTGAGAAACCAAGGCTGTTGAGTCTGCTGATAAGAATGTGGAGAAGGTACAGTGGGATTCGAAATGGTCTGTGATCTGTTTGTTAACTTGGCTTTCGAAGACCTTAGAAAGGCAGGGTAGGATAGATATAGGTCTGTAACAGTTTGGGTCTAGAGTGTTTCCTCCTTTGAAGAGGGGGATGACCACGGCAGCTTTCCATTCTTTGGGGATCTCAGGCTATACGAAAGAGAGATTGAACAGGCTAGGAATAGGGTCCATATTGTCTAGCCCGGTTGATTTGTAGGGGTACAGATTTTGCAGGTCTTCAGAACATCAGCAATCTGGATTTAGGTGAAGGAGAAATGGGGGAGGCTTGGGCAAGTTGCTGTGGGGGGTGCAGGGCTGTAGACCAGGGTAGGGGTAGCCAGGTGAAAAGCATGGCCAGCCGTCGTAAAATGCTTATTGAAATTCTCAATTATCGTAAATTTATCGGTGGTTACAATGTTTCCTAGCCTCAGTGCAGTGGGCAGCTGGGAGGAGGTGCTCTTATTCTCAATGGAATTTACAGTGTCCCAGAACTTTTTGGAGTTTGTGCTATAGGATGCACATTTCTGTTTGAAAAAGCTAGCCTTTGCTTAACTAACTGCCTGTGTATATTGGTTCCTAACTTCCCTGAAAAGTTGCATGTCACGGGGGCTATTTGATGCTAATGCAGTACGCCACAGGATGTTTTTGTGCTGGTCAAGGGCAGTCAGGTCTAGAGTGAACCAAGGGCTATATCTGTTCATGGTTCTAAATTTCTTGAATGGGGCGTGCTTATTTAAGATGGTGAGGAAAGCACTTTTAAAGAATAATCAGTCATCATCTACTGACGGAATGAGGTCAATATCCTTCCAGGATACCCGGGCCAGGTCGATTAGAAAGGCCTGCTCGCTGAAGTGTTTTAGGGAGCGTTTGACAGTGATGAGGGGGGGTCGTTTGACCGCAGACCCATTACGGATGCAGGCAATGAGGCAGTGATCGCTGAGATCTTGGTTGAAGACAGCAGAGGTGTATTTAGAGGGCAGGATGGTTAGGATCATATCTATGAGGGTGCCAGTGATTACGGATTTGGGGTTGTACCCGGTAGGTTCGTTGATAATTTGTGTGAGATTGAGGGCATCAAGCTTAGATTGTAGGATGGACGGGGTGTTAAGCGTGTCCCAGTTTAGGTCACCTAACAGCACAAGTTCTGAAGATAGATGACGGGAAATCAATTCACATATGGTGTCCAGGGCACAGCTCGCGGCAGAAGGTGATCTATGGCAAGGGGCAACGGTGAGAGACTTGTTACTGGAAAGGTGGATTTTTAAAAGTAGAAGCTCAAATTGTTTTGGCACAGACCTGGATAGTAGACAGAACTCTGCAAGCTAACTCTGCAATAGATTGCAACTCCGCCCCCTTTGGCAGTTTTATCTTGTCGGGAAATTGTATAGTTAGGGATGGAAATTTCAGGGTTTTTGGCTAGTACACGGCTAGGACATCCGGGTTGGCAGAGTGTACTAAGGCAGTGAATAAAACAAACTTAGGGAGTAGGCTTCTAATGTTAACATGCATGAAACGAAGGCTTTTACAATTACAGAAGTCAACAAATGAGAGCGCCTGGGAAGTGGGAGTGGAACTAGGCACTGCAGGGCCTGGATTAACCTCTACATCACCAGAGGAACCAAAGAGGAGTAGGATAAGGGTACGGCTTTAAGAACTGGATATCTAGTATGCTCGGAAAAGAGAGTAAAAGGAGCAGGTCTCTGGGCACGGTAAAATAGATTCAAGGCATAAGGTATAGGCAAAGGTATAGTCAGGGGGCCTGACTGGTGTCACACTTTTGCAACAGCCCACTTTTGTCCCAGCTGATTTATAAAAAATAAAAAACAGAAATACCTTATTTACATAAGTATTCAGACCCTTAGCTATGAGACTCGAAATTGAGCTCAGTTTGATCCTTCCATTGATCATCCATGAGATGTTTCTACAACTTCATTGGAGTCCACCTGTGGTCAATTAAATTGATTGAAAATTATTTGAAAAGGCACACACCTGTTTATATAAGGTCCCACAGTTGACAGTGCATGTCAGAGCCCAAACCAAGCCTTGAGGTCGAAGGAATTGTCCGTAGAGCTCCAAGACAGGATTGTGTTGAAGCACAGATCTGGGAAAAGGTACCAAAAAATGTTTTCAGCATTGAAGGTTTGAAAGAACACAGTGGCCTCCATCATTCTTAAATGAAAGAAGTTTGGAACCACCAAGACCATTCCTAGAGCTGGCCACCTGCTCAAACTGAGCAATTGGGGGAGAAGGGCCTTGGTCAGGAAGGTGACCAAGAACCTGATGGTCACTCTGACAGACCTCCAGAGTTCCTCTGTTGAGATGGAAGAACCTTTCAGAAGGAAAACCATCTCTGCAGCATTCCACCAATCAGGATTTTATGGTAGATAAAATCAAATCAAACTTTATTTGTCACATGCATGAATACAACTTGTGTAGACTTTACATTGAATGTCTTACTTACAAGCCCTTAACCATCAGTGCAGTTCAAGAAGAAGATATTTACCAAGTAGCTTAAAATAAAAAGTAATAATAAAATGTAACACAATAAGAATAACAATAACGAGGCTAAACTCAGGGGGCACCGGTACCGAGTCAGTGTGCGGGTGAACAGGCTAGATGAGATAATCTGTACATGTAGGTGGGGGCGAAGTAACTATGCACAAGTAACAAACAAACATTGAATAGCAGCAGTGTACAAAAGGGGGGATCAATGTCAATTGTCCGGTGGCAAATTTTATGAATTGTTCAGCAGTCTAATGACTTGGGGGTAGAAGTTGTTGAGGAGCCTTTTTGTCCTAGACTTGGCGCTCCGGTACCGCTTGCCATGCGGTAGCATTGAAAACAGTCTATAACTTGGGTGACTGAAGTCTGACAATTTTATGGGCTTTCCTCTGACACTGCCTATTATATAGGTCCTGGATGGCAGGAAGCATGGCCCCAGTGATGTACTGGGCTGTTTGCATTACCCTCTGTAGCGCCTTATGGTCAGATGCCGAGCAGTTTCCATACCAGGCGGTGATGCAACTGGTCAGGATGCTCTCGATGGTGCAGCTGTAGAACCTTTTGAGGATCTGGGGACCCATGCCAAATCTTTTCAGCCTCCTGAGGGGGAAAAAGGTTTTGTCGTGCCCTCTTCACAACTGTCTTGGTATGTTTGGACCATGATAGTTCGTTGGTGATGTGGACATCAAGGAACTTGAAACTCTCGACCAACTCCACTACAGCCCCGTCAATGTTAATGGCGGCCTGTTCGGCCCGCCTTTTCCTGTCGTCCACCCTCAGCCCCTTTGTCTTGCTCACATTGAGAGAGAGGTTGTTGTCCTGGAACCACACTGCCAGTTCTCTGAATTCCTCCATATATGACATCTCTTCGTTGCCGGTGATCAGACTTACCACTGTTGTGTCATCAGCAAACTTAATGATGGTGTTGGTGTCATGTTTGGCCACGCAGTCGTGGGTGAACAGGGAGTACAGGAGGGGACTAAGCACACACCCCTGAGGAGCCCTAGTGTTAAGGATCAGCTTGGCAGATGTGTTGTTGCCTACTCTTACCACCTGGGGCGGCCTGTCAGGATGTCCAGGATCCAGTTGCAGAGGGAGGTGTTAAGTCCCAGAGTCCTTAGCTTAGTGATGAGCTTTGTGGGCACTATGGTGTTGAATGCTGAGCTGTAGTCAATGAACAGCATTCTCACTTAGGTATTATTTTAGTCCAGGTGAGAAACGGCAGAGTGAAGTGTGATTGAGATTGTGACATCTGTGGATCTGTTGGGGTGGTATGCGAATTGAAGTGGGTCTAGGGTGCCGGGAGGATGATGTTGACCTGCCTTTCAAAGCACTTCATGGCTACCGAAGTGAGTACCATGGGGCAGTAATCATTTAGGCAGTGTTACCTTCGCTTCCTTGGGCACAGGGACTATGGTGGTCTGCTTGAGACATGTAGGTATTACAGACTCAGTCAGGGAGAGGTTGAAAATGTCACTGAAGACACTTGACAGTTGATCCACATATGCTTTGAGTACACGTCCTGGTAATCCGTCTGGCCCAGCGGCTTTGTGAATGATGACCTGTTTAAAGGTTTTGTTCACATCGGCTACCGAGAGTGTTATCACACAGTCATCTAGAACAGCTGGCGCTCTCGTGCATGCTTCAGTGTTGCTTGCCTCGAAGCGAGCATTAAAGACATTTAGCTCGTCTGGTAGGCTCGCGTCACTGGGCAGATCGCGTCTGGGTTTCCCTTTGTAGTCCACAATAGTTTTCAAGCCCTGCCACATCCGACGAGTGTCAGAGCCGGTGTAGTAGGATTCAATCTTAATCCTGTATTGTTGGTTCTTCTGAGGGCATAGTAGGATTTCTAATAAGCGTACAGATTAGTCTCCTGCTCCTTGAAAGTGGCAGCTCTAGTCTTTAGATTGATGTTGATGTTGCCTGTAGTCCATGGCTTCTGGTTGGGATATGTACGTACAGTCAATGTGGGGACAACGTCATCGATGCACTTATTGATGAAGCCGATGACTGAGATGGTCAATTCCTCAATGCCATTGGATAAATCCCAGAACATATTCCAGTCTGTGCTAGCAAAACAGTCATGTAGTGTAGCATCCGTGTCATCTGACCACTTCCGTATTGAGCGAGTCACTGGTACTTCCTGCTTTAGTCTTTGCTTGAAAGCAGGAATCAGGAGGATAGAATTATGGTCAGATTTTCCAAATGGATGGTGGGGGAGAGCTTTGTATGCATCTCTGTGTGTGGAGTAAAGGCGGTCTAGGATTTTCTTTTCCCTGGTTGCACATGTGACATGCTGGTAAAATTTTGGTAAAACTGATTTAAGTCTGCCTGCATTAAAGTGGTCAGACTGAAGCCACTCCTCAGTAAAAGGCACATGACAGCCCGCCTGATGTTTGCCAAAAGGCACATAAAGGACACTTACACCATGAGACCATGAGAAACCCTACTGTTAAGCATGATGGTGGAAGTACCATTCTGTGGAGATGTTTTTCATCAGCAGGGACTGGGAGACCAGTCAGGATCAAGGGAAAGATGAATGTAGCAATGTTCAGAGAGATCCTTGATGAAAACCTGCTCCAGAGCGCTCAGGACCTCAGACTGGGGCGAAGGTTCAACTTCCAACAGGACAATGACCGTAAGCACACAGCCAAGACAACGCAAGAGTGGCTTCGGGACAAGTCTCTGAATGTCCATGAGTGGCCCAGCCAGAGCAGGGACTTAAACCCGATCGAACATCTCTGCTACAGGTAGCTAGCAGTGCATAACATTTGGTGAGTAGTTTTTTAAAGGCAGAGAAAGACAATAGTTGAACAGTTTTGAACAAATTAATTTTTAATTAAAATTTTGTTTCACTTTCAGTTTCACTTACTTAGCTAGCAAATGCAGCTGGATAGTTTAGTATGCACAAAACACCCTGCTAAAACAGAGGGATGCTATGTTAGCTAGCTGGCTATGACTATCCAACACAATACTGGAACTCTTCCAAGTCAAGGTAAGCTTTTCAAAATCAAATCTATTCAAATGTATTTATATAGCCCTTATTAGATCAACACATATCTCAAAGTACTGTACAGAAACCCAGCCAAAAAAAACAGACAGCAAGCCATGCAGGTGAAGAAGCACGGTGGCTAGGAAAAACTCCCTAGAAAGACCAAAACCTAGGATGAAACCTAGAGAGGAACCAGGCTATGAGGGGTGGCCAGTCCTCTTCTGGCTGTGCCGGGTAGAGATTACAACAGAACATGGCCAAGATGTTCAAATGTTAATAAATTACCAGCATGGTCAAATAATAATAATCACAGTAGTTGTTAAGGGTGCAACAGGTCAGCACCTCAAGAGTAAATGTCAGTTGGCTTTTCATAGCCGACCATTGAGAGTATCTCTACCGCTCCTGCTGTCTCTAGAGAGTTGAAAACAGCAGGTCTGGGACAGGTAGCATGTCCGTCCTGCTGTCTCTAGAGAGTTGAAAACAGCAGGTCTGGGACAGGTAGCATGTCCGTCCTGCTGTCTCTAGAGAGTTGAAAACAGCAGGTCTGGGACAGGTAGCATGTCCGGTGAACAGGTTCCATAGCCTTTTGGTTTTACTAAATTATTTCCCCCGGGGCAACTGCTAAACTGCTAACTGCTAAACTGCTAACTGCTAACTGCTTAAGTTACTGCATGATTGGTTTACTAACACTTTAGTTCTATTAGCTATGTTGATTATGATGTTACTTTAGCTAATATGGTGATAACAATGTAGGCTGTATGTAGCAGTTATGATATAGTTTGGCTTCTAAAGTTTTTTATTTGACCAGGGGTTTATTCGTTCTGAAGATTCTGTTGAAATAAACATTTCTAAAACGGAAGCAAACGGAACAAACAGGGATAAACATACCTGAATTTGTCAAATAGAAACAGCCATGTGTCACTGTCTGTCACCTCAACACCTCGCCCTACGTTGTAATCTTTAATTCATAGGCTAGGTTTAGCAACCTCATGAGTATCATGAAGTAGCCTAAACTTATCGATGTTACATCGAACTGGGTGAATGGAATAGGAATGACTTTTAAGATAAAAAGAAATGGAATTACAACTAAGCAAAGGCAAAATCCAAGAGGAAAACCTGGTTCAGTCTGCTTTCCAACAGACAATGGTAGACAAATTCACATTTCAGCAGGACAATAACCTAAAACACAAGGCCAAATATACACTGGAGTTGCTTACCAAGACGACATTGAATGTTCCTTAGTGGCCTAGTTACAGTTTTGACTTGAACATCTATGACAAGACTTGAAAATGGCTTTCTAGCAATGATCAACAATCAACTTTACAGAGCTTGAATAATTTTTTAGGAATAATGTGCAAATATTGTACAATCCAGATATACAACGCTCTTAGAAAGACTCACAGATGTAATCACTGCTTCTAACATGTATTGACTCAGGGGTCAATACTTGTGTTAATTAGATATTTCTGTATTTATTTTTAAACAAAATTGCAAACATTTAAAAAAACTTGTTTTCACTTTGTCATCATGGAGGTATTGTGTGTAGATGGGCAATTAAAAAAAACATTTAATCGATTTTGAATTCAGGCTTTAACATAACTAAATGTGGAATAAGTGAAGGGGTGTGAATACTTTCTGTTTCTCATATCATTTTTCACACGGGACGCCTTTCCTTCGCCAGCTAGGCCGTTTGAGAAATGTTTTGCAAAATTAGAGTATACCCACTTCTCCATGCACCACTACACCACTGGACAGTGTTCCATTTGGCAGAGTAGAGGATTGTCAGAGCTGGTAAATGTGTAATGGCATGTATTTTCTTGCCCTTTATGTTTTTGACAAAACTTCTCTCTGAATGGGTGTCGGTACATAAATCAATGTTAAACATGAACATACTCCAGAAGGAGTGATCTAATTCTGCACTAGAATGTTATGAAGCTAGATAGAGGAAACGGCAGAACTCAAAACACCAAAGTTGTGTTTTCAACCATTTCCGGTAGTGCTCCCACTCCCTGGCAAGGTGTTGCACAATACTCGGTTAAGTGGTGTTACAACACATCATACTATGTTTGAAAACATCTCAGGATGCAAGGGCACAACTTTCACATGACCCCAACACATTATGAAATTGCATATTTGTCCCCACCAGTTTTATCATTGCACTTTGATAAGTAACGTGGCAGTGGTGTGCTTTAGAACCATGCGGACCACTCAGAGTGGTTGGGTAGGCTGTTTTCCGGTTTTCAGCAGGCTGGATTTAGGACCAGGCTGTGTGAAGGCAAAGCTTCTGAAAGGCTGGTTTAGGATCAGCACGGTGCTGCTGTCTGCAGCTGATGTCTGTGTGTGTTGCACTGTTTCTCCATGTTGTAAAAGCAAGCAGAGCATGAACTGGCTACTCTTTATTTGACTGATCTAGCTGGCAAGGTAACTGCTGTTTGACGGGGGGGGGGGGGGGGGTTAACTAACTGACATATTACGTTAGCTAATGTTTCATCCCATCTCAACTGAAGTAAATTAACTACTAGCAGCTGTGGTAGCTAGTAGCTACCACAGCCTGTTCAGCTCTAGCTAGATTGTGCACCATTGATTATGCACCATTGTATCATTAGGTAGGACTAGTCAAAAGTTGGCTAACTTTAGCTATTATTTTTGCATCAACCACACTTGCCCTGAATCAAACGATGAAACCAGCTGCCAAACGATTGAAGACCGATATTCAGATGTTTTTTCAGCGCAATGTGAGTTTGTATTAGTCAGCATAGCAATGTAACGTTATTGATCTGTTAGTTACCCTAGCGAATTCCTTACTTTTCCAACTGACACAGTAAAAACAGATCGACAGGCTTCACTGTCATAGTGCAGTCACTACACAACACTATGCTCATCATGTCTTAGCAGGATCTGGATCAAAGTTCCGTCTTGAGTTGATTGGTAGTCTACAGTCTGGGATTTGGAAATAAGGGTCATTTAAATTATTTAACTATTGATTCTATTCATGGATAATACATTATATAAATGTACACCAAGGTAATTTTTTGTCATGCGGCATCTGAGCAGGATCAGATGGTGACAGGGGTTTCATCAGGGTCGGGCAGCCAGGGAAGACCAATCTGTGACAGTGCGAAGGTGAACTTTTGCAGATAAAACACTTTATTCTCTCTCTGTAGCAAACACTGGACAAGCAAGAAGCTTCAAAGATGTAAACTATTTTAAGGCAGTCTGACTAACCTCCAAAGATGATTTCCAAACTGTATCAAGGGTTGATAGAGGCTTTTCCCGATGACACAAAACATGTAAAACGAAAATGTAAGGAAGACCTGAGAGATCAATCAATCAATGAAATGTATTTATAAAGCCCTTTTTACATCAGCTGATGTCACAAAGTGCTGTATAGAAACCCAGCCTAAAACCCCAAACAGCAAGCACTGCAGATGTAGTAGCACGGTGGCTAGGAAAAACTCCCTAGAAAGGCAGTAACCTAGGAAAAAACCTAGAGAGGAACCAGGCGCTGAGGGGTGGCCAATCCTCTTCTGGCAGTGCCGGGTGGAGATTATAACAGTACATTGCCAAGATGTTCAAACATTCATAGATGGCCAGCAGGGTCAGATAATAACAGTCACAGTGGTTATAGAGGGTGCAACAGGTCAGCACCTCAGGAGTAAATGAGGACAATAAGGAGGCCTGCGTCTTATGACCGTAGCGTACGTGTAGGTATATACGGCAGGACCAAATAGTAAAGATAGGTAGGAGCAAGCCCATGTAATGCTTTGTAGGTTAGCAGTAAAACCTTGAAATCAGCCCAAGCATTAACAGGAAGCCAGTGTAGGGAGGCTAGCACTGGAGTAATATGATCAAATGTTTTGGTTCTAGTCAAGATTTTAGCAGCCTTGTTTAGCACTAATGTAACTGGAGTTTATTTAGTGCTTTATCCGGGTGGCAGGAAAGTAGAGCATTGCAGTAGTCTAACCTAGAAGTGACAAAATTATGGATACATTTTTCTGCATCATTTTTGGACAGAAAGTTTCTTATTTTTGAAATGTTACGTAGATGGAAAAAAAGCTGTCCTTGAAACAGTCTTGATATGTTCGTCAAAAGAGAGATTAGGGTCCAGAGTAACGCCGAGGTCCATCACAGTTTTATTTGAGACGACTGTAAGATTAATTGTCAGATTCAACAGAAGATCTATTTATTTATTGGGACCTAGGACAAGTATCTCTGTTTTGTCCGAGTTTAAAAGTAAAACATTTGCCGTCATCCACTTCCTTATGTCTGAAACACAGGCTTCAAGGGAGGGCAATTTTGGGGCTTCCAATTTTGGGGCTTCACTAGGTTTCATCGAAATGTACAGCTGTGTATTGTCTGCATAGCAGTGAAAGTTAACATTATGTTTCCGAATGACATCACCGAGAGGTAAAATACATAGTGAAAACAATAGTGGTCCTAAAACGGAACCTTGAGGAAAACCGAAATTTACAGTTGATTTGTCAGAGGACAGACTATCCACAGAGACAAACTGATATATTTCCGACAGATAAGATCTAAACCAAGCCAGAACTTGTCCATGTAGACCCATTTGGGTTTCCAATCTCTCCAAAAGAATGTGGCTAACAATGGTATCAAAAGCAGCACTAATAAGGTCTAGGAGCACGAGGACAGATGCAGAGCCTTGGTCTGACGCCATTTAAAGGTAATTTACCACCTTCACGAGTGCAGTCTCAGTGCTATGCAGTCTAAAACCAGACTGAAGTGTTTCGTATACATTGTTCGTCTTCAGGAAGGTAGTGAATTGCTGCCAACAGCTTTTTCAAACATTTTTGAGAGGAATGGGAGATTCGATATAGGCCGATAGTTTTTTATATTTTCTGGGTCAAAGTTTGGCTTTTTCAAGAGAGGCTTTATTACTGCCACTTTTAGTGAGTTTGGTACACATCCTGTAGATAGGGAGCCGTTTTTTATGTTCAACAGGAGGGTCAAGGACAGGAAGCAGCTCTTTCAGGAGTTTAGTTGGAATAGGGTCCAGTTTGCAGAATGAAGGTTTAGAGGCCATGACTATTTTCATCAATGTGTCAAGAGATATAGTATTAAAAAACTTGAGTGTCTCCCTTGATCCTTGGTCCTGGTGGTGCTGTGCAGACTCAGGAAAAATGAGCTTTGGAGAAATACGCAGATTTAAAGAGGAGTCCGTAATTTACTTTCTAATGATCATAATCTTTTCGTCAAAGAAGTTCATGAATTTATCAGTGCTGAAGTGAAAGCCATTCCCTCTTGGGGAATGTTGCTTTATAGTTAGCTTTGCAACAGTATCAAAAATAAATTTTGGATTGTTCTTATTCTCCTCAATTAACTTAGAAAAATAGGATGATCGAGCAGCAGTGAGGGCTCTTCGATACTGCACGGTACTGTCTTTCCAAGCTAATCGGAAGACTTCCAGTTTGGTGTAGTGCCATTTCTGTTCCAAATTTCTGAAAGCTTGCTTCAGGGCCCGAGTATTTTCTGTATACCAGGGAGCTAGTTTCTTATGATAAATGTTTTTTTTTATGGGTGCGACTGCATCTTGGGTATTACGCAAGGTTACATTTAGTTCCTCAGTTAAGTGGTTAACCGATTGTTGTACTCTGACGTCCTTGGGTAGGTGGAGGGAGTCTGGAAGGGCATCAAGGACTTCTTGTCAGAGAGCACGGCTTTTGCACAGCTTTTGATGATCCTTGGTTGGGGTCTGAGCAGATTATTAGTTGCGATTGCAAACATAATAAAATGGTGGTCCGATAGTCCAGGATTATGAGGAAAAACATTCATTCCACAATATTTTTTCCATGGGACTAAACTAGGTCCAGAGTATGACTATGGCAGTGAGTAGGACCGAAGACATGTTGTACAAAACCCATTGAGTCGATGATGGCTCCAAAAGCCTTTTGGAGTGGGTCTGTGGACTTTTCCATGTGAATATTAAAGTCACCAAAAATGTGAATATTATCTGCCATGACTACAAGGTCCGATAGGAATTCAGGGAACTCAGTGAGGAATGCTGTATACGGCCCAGGAGGCCTGTAGTAGCTCTAAACTTTGTTTTTTTTTGTAAAGTAGATTTTTTTGCTATTGTAAATGTTAGCAACACCTCCGTCTGTGCGGGATGCGCCGGGGATATGGTCACTAGTGTAACCAGGAGGAGAGGCCTCATTTAACACAGTTCATCAGACTTAAGCCATGTTTCAGTCAGGCCAATCACATCAAGATTATGATCGGTGATTAGTTCATTCACAATAACTGCCTTGGAAGTGAGGGATCTAACATTAAGTAGTCTTATTTTGAGATGTGAGATATCACAATCTCTTTCAATAAGGCAAACACCGTCATGTTTAGTTTTGCCCAACCTAGATCGAGGGACAGACACGGTCTCAATGGGGATAGCTGAGCTGACTACACTGACTGTGCGGCAGACTCCACTAAGCTGGCAGGGTGGCTAACAGCCTGCAGCCTGACCTGCACCCTATCTCATTGTGGAGCTAGAGGAGTTAGAGCCCTGTCTATGTTCATAGATAAGATGAGAGCACCTCTCCAGCTCGGATGGAGTCCGTCACTCCTTAGCAGGCCAGGCAGGCTTGGTCCTGTTTGTGGGTGAGTCCCAGAAAGAGGGCCAATTATCTACAAATTCTATCTTTTGGGAGGGGCAGAAAACAGTTTTCAACCAGCGATTGAGTTGTGAGACTCTGCTATTGATGATGATGAACGGATACAGATCTGTTAGAATGCCCAGTCATGTTCTTATAATATTAGACATAAATGACTGCAGGTTAAGACCATCCATAGAACATTCTATATACCAGTAAAACTGAATATCATGCACTGAGAAATGTTATTCTTCTGATGGAGGTGTAAAACACAAAAGGTGTACGTTATGGTCTTGTGAAGGCTGGCTGAATTCTGGCAAAGAGTATGTTCTTTTGTCTCACCATGTCTACAGATATCCCTACAGATGTCCCTACAGATGTCCCTACAGATCCCTATTTTTGTTTGCTTGGAAATGCTGATACTGGGGACTGTTATCAGAAAAAAACTGTGTAACCTAGTATTTATAGAAATGCATTGCCATTAATTGGAAGTGATGTGTCACTAGATTTATTACAAGATTAAAGGTATACTGTGCAACTTTCATAAGGTCTGGATGCCTTATATGGAATACTGTATGACAAAAGGAGTCTGTATTGAAAACATGCCCACGTCAGGGGAGATACCTTTTTAGGCAATCTCTAGCTGCTGTGCTGCTCAGTCCTGGCCCTGGGGGTCTGCCGTCCTGTGGGTTGTCACTCTGGTCGTGGCCTAACACACCTGAAACCAATTCACAAAGATCTGAAAGCTGAGTGGGGGTGTGTTGGGTTGGGGCGCTGCAGGGCTGTGGACCCCTAGGGACAGGATGGGGTAACCCAGCTGTTTGCAAGTAAAAAGAGCTCTACAGTACTATGATACGATTTATACTTACATATTAGTCATGTACCAGACACTCGTATTCAGAGCAACTTACATTAAAGAGTACATACATTTTTGTATTCTTTTGAACTGGACCCCTATGGGAGTCAAGCCCACAACTCCAGTGCTGCAAGCACTATGCTCTACCAACTGAGCCACAAGGAGGGTGTGGTGAGCTTACTGTTTCTTTGTGTTAATGTGTAGGTGTATGTATGTTTTTATTAAGCTTTTGTTTTCCAAACCTTTCCCTTGAGACATAAAACCAACAAATAGATGGGAAGGAAATTGTGTTAGGGAGAGAGTTGTGTTATTGACAAGACTGGTGGGGGTAGTGCGTGCAGGCGGCTCGGCCTGGCTGGGCGGTCTGCCTGAATTTTGTAAAGACAATCAAAGTCGTTGTACTTTATTTGTAAGAGTTGTTAATTTGTTAGTCTATTGGTTAAAGGTGCAGCACAATATTGATTATTGAATTATCACTGATCTAGTTCAGTCTCATCAACCACTTAAACATATTTAATAACGATCTCTTACCCAGCTTGATGACTGTGGGCATTTTTGCTTACTTTTTGTTGTTACAAATAGAGACGGCTAGAATGGCCATGGGTCATATTAGATTGTGTAGAAATTAAGGAAATTACCTTTAAATGCCCCCAAAAAGTTATACCCTCCCCCCACTTCTAAAACCAAAGTTGCACCCCTTGTCAGGATAATGTGTTTCGATAATTCAGCAAAGTTAAGGTTTCATCTCCTTGGTGGCAGCTCAGTTGCCACAAGGTTTGGTGTTACAAAACACTTCATTTGAACAGTGTAGTCTACTCTCACCTGGCCACTAGTCAATGCCCCTCTCCTCTCCTCTGTAGACATGCAATGACTGGTTACAACCCGACTCCATCAGACCACACACGACTAAGACTATATAGAGGTATCCAACCATCCCCCAGTCTAGCTAGTTACTTTTGAGCTCCTTGTTTAGTCACATTCAAGCCAATGCAAAACAAAACTGGTTTTACGAGCAGTGACACATGGCAAGCTCGCTATGTTGGCCCCACAACAATAACCGCCACCCCTCCTCCACATTTGTCACAATATATGATGCAAACAGGGAATGAGATATTTTATTTATCTTGGCAAGTCAAATTCTTATTTTCAATGACAGCCTAGGAACAGTGGGTTAACTGCCATGTTCAGGGGCAGAACACTAGATTTTTACCTTTTGGTTACTAGTCCAACACTCTTACCACTCTGACCCGGCAGGTAGCCTTGATAACAGTGAGTGGTGGGAGTAGGAGAGTACAGTCGCACAAAGGTAAAGTTACATGGCTGTGTGAGGTAGAAATGGCTCTTTGTGAGATGGATTGGAACACACACTCACACCATCATACACACTGTCTCACCCATATACGGACACAGAATATACACATAGTCTCTCACATTATCTCGTACAGTCTCCCCCTACTCTTCTCTCTCTCTCTCTCACACACACACACACACACACACACACACAACATCTCCCACACATGCACACTGACAAAGATTGCATGTATGGTGGCTTTAATGGCTCGTCACAGCGAGGCCCTATCTCAGTGGCCAGCACTGCTCTGGCTCAGCACCATTTCCTGCCACTGGCTGCAGGGGGAAAGAAGATTAGCCCGCGGTCCGCAGCAGCCAGTCCAGGCTTTGACTGGTTTGCGTGGACGGCGTGAGAGGAAGGTGGGATAATGCCATTTCATGTCTCTGTTTCAGAGCAGGCTGCTTGGAGCGGTTTGGAGCTCTGGCATGATGCAATGTGACTCTATTGTGACACACTGAAGTTCAGGGGAACCAAAAACCCCGAACCTAAAATAAATTACTAAACATGAAACCCCTGCTTTGGGAGCAAATCATCTCTGTGGGATTGACTGTGGTGTATAGTACTTAAGTTTTTTTTTTTTTATTAAGTACTACTTAAGTAGTTTTTCTGGGTATATGTACATTTTACATTACTACATTTCTAAATAAAAGAATATACTTTTTACTCCATACATTTTCCCAGACATCCAAAAGTACTCATTACATTTCAAATGCTTAGCTGGACAGGAAAACTACCTCTGATCTGGTGGACTCCCTAAAAACAAATCCTTAGTTTGTAAATTATGTTTGAGTGTTGGAGTGAATATTTTTTAAAGGTTTGTTTCATACAAGGAATGTGAAATGATTTATCCTTTTACTTTTGATACCAAATAGTTTTAGACTTTTACTGAAGTAGTATTTTACTGGGTGACTTTCACTTTATTTGAGTCATTTTCTATTAAGGTATCTTTACTTTTATTCAAGTGTGACAACTGGGTACTTTTTCCACCACTAGGGATTGAGGCATAATGTAAAACTATCAAAAGTTCTTACATTTGGGACTGAATTTGGGACAGTGTTCACTGAGATATGTATGGAATTGTATTTGTTTGATATGTCCTACAGTGCCTAAAGGGATGTGGATTTTGTTTCTAGCCTCTGTTGATAATGGCCTTCCTCTGTCATGCTTGTTCTGAATTCCTCTGAAACAATATGCATGGTGTTTTCCAATACTAAACATTCTGTAAACCATGTAATTACCACCTTGGAAGGGCGTTCTATAGCCCATGTCGATACATACTAATATCTGGGAGTTTGAGTGGATGAGAAATGTAGCTTCACCACCCATGTAGAGAACCTTGTCAGGAAACTCAAGCTGCCTATTGGGTTTTATTACCAGCACAAAGCTTGTTTTTACTTTGCTGCCAGAAAATAGTTGATTCATTGTACTTTTCTCTCCGTGTTGGACTGTGGTGATACTATTTATGTGCTTCGAGCTCTATACTGAAGACTGTTGACTCTGGGTATCATGGAGCCTTTTGTTTTGTCACCAGTCAGAGACGTCTAACTCACCATAGTGATCTCTACAGTGCTGTCGTGTATCACTAGCAACACGCAGGCTCAAACACTGGAACATTGTTATTTAGGAGGAATTTTTTTGGGAAAACTACATTTGAAATAGCCTCTCTTCTAGCTTGAAAGGAAAACACATACAGGCTCAGATTTCAATCTTGTTTTTTTGCTAACAGTCATGAGCATGGAAAAGGGTCCTTTCATTACTCAGCCCCCTGGTCTTGGAATTCCCTCCAAGCCAACCTAACTTCTGGACCTGGTGTCCCTGGAGGAGTTCAAAAGGACAAATAGATGAACAGGTTATTGAGACATGTAGCGGTTTATTTTTGTCACCCGATGTCACTAGTTTGCTTTACCTTTTACTGCACACACCACACACACACACACACACACACGCGCACGCACACACACACACACACACACACACACACACAGACACACACACGCCTGCACACACACACACATCCACTGTTTGTTTGCTGTTGTATTTGTGCTGTTGTTAGTGTCTTCTGTCTGTGTTGTCTGTTTTACATTGTTTATGTTTTATTTTCAATCCCCGCCCCCCTACAGGAGGCCTTTTGCCTCTTACCAGGCCGTTATTGTAAATGAGAATGTGTTCTTAATTAACTTGTCTGGTTAAATAAAGGTGAAATAAACATATTTTAAAATGCCAGGTTCAAAGCCACACACACACAAACACACATACTAAAAACAGCCACGCGAGGGCAGCTCGTAGTGTTGTTGTTGGCGTTGGTCTTGTGAGCAAGAGTTTCACAAGCCTCTTAACTGATCTCACTCTGACGCGGGATGTCAGGAGCGGATATCTACACTCTCACACCTATTTGTGTCTGTCCCATATGGATAAAATGGTATTATTTATGACAATACGTTACTTTTTTGGGACAATACTATACTTCAACAGACTAGTTTAAGCCTAACAAAGTGGTCTGAAAGTCCTGGTTTGCAGGCCACATAGGCAAGTTACATTCTGCTGGCTTGCAAAGTGTTATATAATTCCTATTGGAATCCAGCCAAAGTTAGGATAGCCAACAATTGGAACTTTTAATCCCCAGCAACTGCAGTTAGAATGTCTGCTAAGGTACCAAAACCATCTAAACTAGAACAACCATTTCAATAATGTTTGAAATAACTCCAACCACTTACACATTGGATTAGTTTAGAAAAATATATGTTATTTATTTTTGTGTAGTTTTAAGATCAATTAATCAATCAATTTGCATGCAGAAACAAAATATTCTTTAAAGCAACCTGCAACAAAGAATGCTGGGAAATATGATGAGCCCCCCCCCCCCATGTCTTTTTCACTCAGAGAGTCAACAGAAATGACCTCAACACAGTTGAGTAACAACACTGTACAGTGTTGATTCTACTGTGATTCAAATAACACTTCATTTATTCACTGCAGGTGGTGTCAATTTCATTCCTACTGGTGTTAAACCATGGTGTTAACCCACTGATGTTAACTCACTGGTGTTAAACCCTGGTGTTAAACCCTGGTGTTAACCTACTGGTGTTAAACCCTGGTGTTAAACCCTGGTGTTAAACCCTGGTGTTAACCCACTGGTATTAACCCACTGGTGTTAAACCCTGGTGTTAAACCCTGGTGTTAACCTACTGGTGTTAACCCACTGGTGTTAAACCCTGGTGTTAAACCCTGGTGTTAACTCACTTGTGTTAAACCCTGGTGTTAAACCCTGGTGTTAACCTACTGGTGTTAACTCACTGGTGTTAAACCCTGGTGTTAACCCACTGGTGTTAACTCACTGGTGTTAAACCCTGGTGTTAACCTACTGGTGTTAACCCACTGGTGTTAAACCCTGGTGTTAACCCACTGGTGTTAACTCACTTGTGTTAAACCTTGTGTTAAACCCTGGTGTTAAACCCTGGTGTTAACCTACTGGTGTTAACCCACTGGTGTGAAACCCTGGTGTTAACCCACTGGTGTTAACTCACTTGTGTTAAACCCTGGTGTTAAACCCTGGTGTTAACCTACTGGTGTTAACCCACTGGTGTTAAACCCTGGTGTTAACCCACTGGTGTTAACTCACTTGTGTTAAACCCTGGTGTTAAACCCTGGTGTTAACCTACTGGTGTTAACCCACTGGTGTTAACCCCACTAGAATCAACAATCATACATTAAATTAACAACACTTTTTATCTTGACATTGAGATTTTAACACCTCCAAATTTGCTGTGCGAGAGGTTTGTGTCCGCTGTGGTTGTCAACCAAAGCCTTAAAACCTGCAAACGAGACAAAACAGAGTTACAGTACTGAGAAACCTGGAGGGAATACTAGTGAATTATACCATAATAACATTTGACATAGGATCACTACCAGGCACACTGACAGATTGATCTGCACTGTACTGTTTGTCCAATAATCTAGGTCTGGGCCCATATTCACAAAGCATCTCAGAACAGAAGTTCTGATCTAGGATCAGTTTTGCCCTTTAGATCAAAATTAATAAGATGGTGAGATGGGGGATCTGAACCGAGGTCAACACTCCTTCTCTGGGACACTGTGAATACCGGCCCTGATACAAAAGAACACATGACTCAAGTGTTTTGGACTATTTTAAACATGTCATGTTTAATGTGTTATACACATTCCTATGTAAAAAAGATGGAACAACTTCATTGCCATGTCTGTTACAAAAGGTAATTAAGGTAATCATGTGTTCTCCTAGTTTGTGTGTGTGTGTGTGTGTGTGTGTGTGTGTGTGTGTGTGTGTGTGTGTGTGTGTGTGTGTGTGTGTGTGTGTGTGTGTGTGTGTGTGTGTGTGTGTGTGTGTGTGTGTGTGTGCGCGCGCGTGCGTGTGTAATGCCTGTGTAAAGTAAAATGTTAAACTTTTTTGTATGCATCATTACATAACACCAACACTTATCCTTTGGCACTTCATTAGATGTATATTAATGAGAAGTTGTTTTCTCTCTCAGTCTATTCATTTGTTGTTATGGCATTGGATGGATCCCTCTCCCTCGATCAGCATTAGAATCCCTGTAAGTGTTGTAGGATAAGTCTCACAATGAGCTTATGTAACCACAGGGACAAAGTCATAACAGTCACGCTTAAAGGTAACATGACTTGCCAACATGACTGACTGAGGTATGGAGTGGTTGTCATTGTTGCCATGCCTCTTTTCTCGTCCTCACCCACCCTCCATCTCCTCAATAACTTGTTCACCGACTGTGGACAAAAAAAAAACGAGGGAAAATGCCACTTCTAAAGGCTTCTGGGTTAGAAACAGATCAAAGACACAAGGGACAAGCAACGGCGAATGTCACAGGACCATCTTTTGGTTGTGACTGGAGGATTTGGTGAGAAAACTATAGCTTGCTTGTCTCGCTAGTAGTCCATCGCTAGCTGATTAGCATAGGCGTCTCGGACTTCAAACACGGTGGCCGTCGTTTGAATGGGCCAGCGGAGAAAGCCATTGGGCTATTGTTGTGGCCACAGGGTGGCCTGGGCACTAGGGGAGAGGTGGGCACACTGACAGACAAAAACGAGTTCCTGTTTACTTGAACCGCATACAGTAGAGATAGAGAGAGAGAGAGAGAGAGAGAGAGAGAGAGAGAGAGAGAGAGAGAGAGAGAGAGAGAGAGAGAGAGAGGTGATGCTGCAGTTATTTGGATGTACACTAGTCAGTCAGCTGAAACCACATAATACGATTTTGATTATTTAAAAAGATTACAATGATCAATCTTAAAGAACAGTTTTAACTTAATAAAATGTGTAATCATTCATTCTTCAAGCTGCATTTCTATATACCATATTCAGTCAACAAAAATCAAAAAAATGCTGGGTTAAAAACAACCCAATATGGATTCTTTGGTAACCCAGCACTGGGTAAATATTGAACAGAAACACGCTGGGTCATTGACCAAGCCAGTTGAGTTGAATCAATAACCCAACATGTTGGGTTGTTGGGATTACCCGAACATGGGTTAATATAACTTTACTTTCATTTTGGGTTGACTTAGCAGCTGGGTCTTTATATATATATATATATATATATATATATATATATACAGTACATATATATATTTAATTAACCGGGTAGGCCAGTTGAGAACAAGTTCTCATTTACAACTGTGACCTGGCCAAGATAAAGCCAAGCAGTGCGACACAAACAACACAAAGTTACACATGGGATAAACAAACGTACAGTCAATAACACAAGAGAAAAGTCTATATACAGTGTGTGCAAATGTAGCAATTTTAGGGAGGTAGGCAATAAATAGGCAATAGTGGTGAAATAATTACAATTTAGCAATTAAACACTGGAGTGATAGATGTGCAGAAGATGAATGTGCAAGTAGAGATATTGGGGAGCAAAAGAGCAAAAAATAAATAACAATATGTGGATGAGGTAGTTGAGTAGGCTATTTACAGATGGCCTGTGTACAGGTGCAATGATCGGTAAGCTGCTCTGACAGCTGATGCTTAAAGTTAGTGAGAGGGATATAAGACTCCAGCTTCAGAGATTTTTGCAATTCATTCCAGTCATTGGCAGCAGAGAACTGGAAGTAAAGCCGGCCAAAGGAGGAGTTGGCTTTGGGGATGACAAGTGAAATATACCTGCTTGAGCGCGTGCTACAGGTGGGTGCTGCTATGGTGACCAGTGAGCTGAGAGAAGGTGGGGCTTTACCTAGCAAAGATTTATAGGTGACAGTGGGTTTGGCGTGAATATGAAGGCCAGTCAACAAGAGCATACAAGTCGCAGTGGTGGGTAGTATATGGGGCTTAGGTGACAAAACAGATGGCCCTGTGATAGACTGCATCCAATTTGCTGAGTGGAGTGTTGGAGGCTATTTTGTAGATGACATCGCCGAAGTCAAGGATCGGTAGGATAGTCAGTTTTACAAGGGTATATTTGGCAGCATGAGTGAAGGATGCTTTGTTGCAAAATAGGAAGCCGATTCTAGATTTCATTTTGTCTTGGAAATGTTTAACGTGAGCCTGGAAGGAGAGTTGATAGTCTAACCAGACACCTAGGTATTTGTGGTTGTGCACATATTCTAAGTCAGAACCATCCAGAGTAGTGATGCTGGACGGGCGTGCAGGTGCGTGCAGCGATCGGTTGAAGAGCATGCATTTAGTTTTACTTGCATTTAAGAGCAGTTGGAGGCCACGGAAGGAGTGCTGTATGGCATTGAAGCTCGTCTGGAGGGCGAGGCAGTCGAGGCGAGGCAGTCATTTGAGAAACCAAGGCTGTTGATTCTGCTGATAAGAATGCGGTGATTGACAGAGTCGAAAGCCTTGGCCAGGTCGATGAAGACAGCTGCACAGTATTTTCTTTTATCAGTAGCGGTTATGATATCGTTTTGGACCTTGAGCGTGGCTGAGGTGCACTCAAGACCAGCTCAGAAATCAGATTGCATAGCAGGGAAGGTACGGTGGGATTCGAAATGGTTGGTGATCTGTGAACTTGGCTTTTGAAGACTTTAGAGAGGCAGGGTAGGATGGATATAGGTCTGTAACAGTTTGGGTCCCTTTGAAGAGGGGGATGACCATGGCAGCTTTTCCAATCTTTAGGGATCTCAGAAAGGGAGGTTGAGCAGGCTAGTAATAGGGGTTGCAACAATTGCGGTGGATCATTTAAGAAAGAGAGGGTCCAGATAGTCTATCTCAGGTCATTTGTAGGGTTCCAGATTTTGCAGCTCTTTCAGAACATCAGCTACAGTATCTGGATTTGGGTGAAAGAGAAATGGGGAGGCTTGGCAAGTTGCTGTGGGGAGTGCAGAGCTGTAGGCCGGGGTAGGGGTAGCCAGGTGGAAAGCATGGCCAGCCGTAGAAAAATGCTTATTGAAATTCTCTATTATTGTACATTTATCGGTGGTGACAGTGTTTCCTAGCCTCAGTGCAGTGGGCAGCTGGGAGGATGTGCTCTTATTCTCAATGGAATTTACAGTGTCCCAGAACTTTTTGGAGTTTGTGCTACAGGATGCAAATTTCTGTTTGAAAAAGCTAGCCTTGGCTTAACTAACTGCCTGTGTATATTGGTTCCTAACTTCCCTGAAAAGTTGCATGTCACGGGGGCTATACGATGCTAATGCAGTACGCCACAGGATGTTTTTGTGCTGGTCAATGGAAGTCAAGTCTGAAGTGAACCAAGGGCTATATCTGTTCTTAGTTCAAAAATGTTTTTGAATGGGGCGTGCTTATTTAAGATGGTGAGGAAAGCATTTTTAAAGAATAATCAGGCAACCTCTACTGACGGAATGAGGTCAATATCCTTCCAGGATACTCGGGCCAGGTCGATTGGAAAGGCCTGCTCGCTGAAGTGTTTTAGGGAGTGTTTGACAGTGATGCGGGATGGTCGTTTGACCGCGGACCCATTACAGACGTAGGTAATGAGGCAGTGGTCGCTGAGATCCTGGTTGAAGACAGCAGAGGTGTATTTAGAGGGTAGGTTGGTTAGTATGATATCTATGAGGGTGCCTGTGTTTACGGATTTAGGATTGTACCTGGTAGGTTCCATGATAATTTATTTGAGATTGAGGGCATCTAGCTTAGATTGCAGGACGGCCGGGTGTGAAGCATATCCCAGTTTAGGTCACCTAACAGTATTCACATATGTTGTCCAGGGCACAGCTGGGGGCTTAAGGGTGTCTATAGCAAGCGGCAATAGTGAGAGACTTATTTCTGGAAAGGTGGATTTTTAAAAGTGGAAGCTCGAACCTTTTGGGCACAGACCTGGATAGCATGACAGAACTCTGCAGGCTATCTCTGCAGTAAATTGCAACTCCACCCCCTTTGGCAGTTCTGTCTTGGCGGAAAATGTTGTAGTTGGGGATGGAAATTTCAAACATTTTGGTGGCCTTCCTAAGCCAGGATTCAGTTACGGCTCGGACATAAGGGTTAGCGGAGTGTGCTAAAACAGTGAATAAAACAAACTTACAGAGGAGGCTTCTGATGTTGACATGCATGAAACCAAGGCTTTTACGGTTACAGAAGTCAACAAATGATAGCGTCTGGGGAATAGGAGTGGAACTGTGGGCTACAAGGCCTGGGTTAACCTCTACATCACCAGAGGAACAGAGGAGGAGTAGGATAAGGTTATGTCTAAAGGCTATAAGAACTGGTCGTCTAGTGCGTATGGGACAGAGAATAAAAGGAGCAGATTTCTGGGTGTGGTAGAATAGATTCAATGTACAGACAAGGGTATGGTAGGATGTGAGTACAGTGGAAGTAAACCTAGGAGTTGAGTGACGATGAGAGAGGTTTCATCTCTGGAGGCACCAATTAAGTCTGGTGAGGTCTCTGTGTGTGTGTGGAGTAGGACAAAAGAGCTATATAAGGCATTTTGAGCGCGATTGAGGGCTCTAATGTGAAATAAAACAATAAGAACTAACCAAGACAGCAGTAGACAAGGCATATTAACATTAGAGAGAGGCATAACGCAATCACAGGTGTTGATCAGGAGAGCTAAGACAACAATGGATAAATGGCGATGAATGGGCAGAGCGGGTCAGTTAGTTACATTCAGGACCTGAGTTCGAGACTGGGGCCGACAGGTCAAAAAAATGATGTACCGTGTTATTGAAACAGTCCAGGCGGCATCAGCTGTGTAGCCTAATGATCATAGGGTCAAAAGAGCAGCGATAGGTGAGTCAGGGTGCTGTTCAGTAGTCACTACTATGCTAGGCGAGCAGGGGACACAGCTTTCAGAAAAGCTAGCGGGTTGGGTATAGTAGATGGTTCTTCGGCGACATCGTAACAGAATAGCTTGTTGAGAACACATCGGGGCGATCACGTTGGCAGTCCAGGCGTGATGGATCGGCGGGGCTCTGTGTCGACAATAAAGTGTCCAGGCCAATTGGCAAAGGAGGTATTAGCTGGTGGAAGGGCCAAGCTCAAGGATAGCTCAAGGCTCGCTGTTGCTTGCTCCCGGACAGAGGCGTTAGCTAACAGTAGCCACTTGTTTGCGCCTAGCTAGTTGCGATGATCCGGTGTAATGATCCAGAGCGGCAGGAATCCGGTGATATGGCAGAGAGAAGCAGTCCGATATGCTCTGGGTTGATATCGCGCTCTGCAGACTGATAGGTGTTGGTGAGCTAAGGCTGGCTGATGACCGAGAAAAAGGTGAAGACCGCTAACCGTGGCTAACAAAGACTAGCAGCTAGTTAGCTGGCTAGCTCCTGATGGAAGTTCCAGGTATAAGGAATACAAATAGCAGATCAGTACCACATTGGGTGAGGCGGGTTGCAGGAAAGTATATTTAGTTCGTAGATAGAAAGTGAGATATACAAAAAAGACCGGCTATTTACACGGGATAAGACACGGGAACAAGACGAAGACAAATACACATGTCCTACTGCAACGCCATCTTGGATTTTTGTTTTTTAATGCAATCCTTAGGTTATTAACAGGAGGCGTGGCTTGTCAGGGACATGGCTTTCAGATACAATCGTATTAGCCACCAGTGAGAATAAATGTAATTCCTGTTCATCATGTTAAGTTTACATTATGTAGAAATAAGAAAAATACTATTCTTCTAGTCAGATGCACAAAACTATAGCTGATGTTTTGGTTAGTAGACCTTCATCAGAGCAGATATACTTGATATACAAGTTCCACTGACTGAAGGCTCAGCTATAATTAAAAAATATAATAAATTGCATCTGACCAAAATTGTGCAGAGACTTTGTCCTGTTTCTCCAGTTTTGCCTTTTGCCTCCAGGACCTTCACAAATCAGTTTTGGTTGTGGGTAGATTTAGCATATTATCTACAAGTTTACATTCTGCAAATGTCATCTTTCTTTATAAACATTTGCATTTTACACATTCTTCTAGAATATTACAATTATTTATTACATTATTCCAATTTTTCTAAAGTATGGGCTTTCAGGGAACTCATTCACTTCTATAAGCCTCGTTTTGAAGCTACAAAAATGTAATGTTCAACCTTCATAGAACTATACAACAGCACATATGAACAAGAATGATATTTACGTTTATAGGTGGCTAAAAAATAACTATCTGAAAGCCACGCTAAACTATGCCTCCAGTCTTCGGATCTGACCAGCTGGGTAATATCTCAATAACCCAGCCTCGATAACCCTGCCACAATAACCCAGCCTCAATAAACCCATCCTCAATAACACAGCCTGAATAACCCATCATCAATAACACAGCCTCAATAACCCATCCTCAATAACCCAGCCTTCATAACTCAGCCTCAATAATCCAGTCTCAATAGCCCATTCTCGATAACCCAGCCTCAATAACCCATCCTCAATAACCCAGCCTCAATGACCCAGCCTCAATAACCCATCCTCAATAACCCAGCTTCAATAACCCATCCTCGATAACCCAGCCTCCATAACACATCCTCAATAACCCATCCTCAATAACCTATCCTCAATAACCCATCCTCAATAACCCAGCCTCAATAATCGAGCATCAATAACCCATCCTCAATAACCCATCCTCAATAACCCAGCCTCAAAAACCCAGACTCAATAACCCATCCTCAATAACACAGCCTCAATAACCCATCCTCAATAACCCATCCTCAATAACCCAGCCTCAATAACCCATCCTCAATATCCCATCCTCAATAACCAAGCCTCAATAACCCATCCTCAATAACCCATCCTCAATAACCTAACCTCAATATCCCAGCCTTGATAACCCATCCTCAATAACCCAGCCTCAATAACCCAGCCTCAATAACCCATCCTCAATAACCCATCCTCAATAACCCAGCCTCAATAACCCATACTCAATAACCCAGCCTCGAAAACCCATCCTCAATAACACAGCCTCAATAACCCATCTTCAATAACACAGCCTCAATAACCCAGCCTCCACAACCCATCCTCAATAACCCATCCTCATTAACCCATCTTCAATAACCCAGCCTCAATAACACAGCCTCAATAACCCATCCTCGATAACCCAGCCTCTATAACCCATCCTCAATAACCCATCCTCAATAACCCAAACTCGATAACCCAAACTCGATAACCCAGCCTCACTAACCCAGCCTCAATAACCCAGACTCAAAAACCCATCCTCAAAAACCCATCCTCAATAACCCAGCCTCAATAACTCATCCTCAATAAGCCATCCTCTATAATCCATCCTCAATAATCCATCCTCAATAACAAAGCCTCAGTAACCCATCCTCAATAACACAGCCTTAATAACCCAGCCTCAATAACCCATCCTCAATAACCCATTCTCAATAACCCAGCCTCAATAACCCATTCTCAATAACCCATCCTCAATAACCCAGCCTCAATAACCCAGCCTCCATAACACATCCTCGATAACCCAGCCTCAATAACCCATCCTCAATAATCCATCCTCAATAACCCAGCCTCAATAACCCATTCTCAATAACCCAGCCTCAATAACCCATCCTCAATAACCCATCCTCAATAACCCAGCCTCAATAACCCATTCTCAATAACCCAGCCTCAATAACCCATCCTCAATAACCCATCCTCAATAACCCAGCCTCAATAACCCAGCCTCCATAACACATCCTCGATAACCCAGCCTCAATAACCCATCCTCAATAACCCATCCTCAATAACCCAGCCTCAATAACCCATCCTCAATAACCCAGACTCAATAGCCCATCCTCAATAACCCATCCTCAATAACCCATCCTCAATAACCCATCCTCAATAACCCAGCCTCAATAACCCAGACTCAATAACCCAGCCTCAATAACCCATCCTCAATAACCCATCCTCAATAACCTAACCTCTGTAAGCCAGCCTCGATAACCCATCCTCAATAACCCAGACTCAATAACAGAGCCTCAATAACCCATCCTCAATAATCCATCCTCAATAACCCAGCCTCAATAACCCATCCTCAATAACCCAGCCTCAATAACCCATCCTCGATAACCCAGCCTCCATAACACATCCTCAATAACCCATTCTCAATAACCCAGCCTCAATAACCCATCCTCAATAACCCATCCTCAATAACCCAGCCTCAATAACCCAGCCTCCATAACACATCCTCGATAACCCAGACTCAATAACCCATCCTCAATAACCCATCCTCAATAACCCAGCCTCAATAACCCATCCTCAATAACCCAGACTCAATAGCCCATCCTCAATAACCCATCCTCAATAACCCATCCTCAATAACCCATCCTCAATAACCCAGCCTCAATAACCCAGACTCAATAACCCAGCCTCAATAACCCATCCTCAATAACCCATCCTCAATAACCTAACCTCTGTAAGCCAGCCTCGATAACCCATCCTCAATAACCCAGACTCAATAACAGAGCATCAATAACCCATCCTCAATAATCCATCCTCAATAACCCAGCCTCAATAACCCATCCTCAATAACCCAGCCTCAATAACCCATCCTCGATAACCCAGCCTCCATAACACATCCTCAATAACCCATCCTCAATAACCTATCCTCAATAACCCATCCTCAATAACCCAGCCTCAATAATCGAGCATCAATAACCCATCCTCAATAACCCATCCTCAATAACCCAGCCTCAAAAACCCAGACTCAATAACCCATCCTCAATAACACAGCCTCAATAACCCATCCTCAATAACCCATCCTCAATAACCCAGCCTCAATAACCCAGCCTCAATATCCCAGTCTCAATAACCAAGCCTCAATAACCCATCCTCAATAACCCATCCTCAATAACCTAACCTCAATAACCCAGCCTTGATAACCCATCCTCAATAACCCAGCCACAATAACCCAGCCTCAATAACCCATCCTCAATAACTCATCCTCAATAAGCCATCATCAATAATCCATCCTCAATAATCCATCCTCAATAACCCATCCTCAATAACCAAGCCTCAATAACCCAGCCTCAATAACCCAGCCTCAATAACCCATCCTCAATCACCCAACCTCAATAACCCATCCTCAATAACCCAGTCTCAATAACCCAGCCTCCATAACACATCCTCGATAACCCAGCCTCAATAACCCATCCTCAATAACCCATCCTCAATAACCCAGCCTCAATAACCCATCCTCAATAACCCAGCCTCAATAACCCATCCTCAATAACCCATCCTCAATAACCCAGCCTCAATAACCCATCCTCAATAACCCAGACTCAATAACCCATCCTCAATAACACAGCCTCAATAACCCATCCTCAATAACCCATCCTCAATAACCCAGCCTCAATAACCCATCCTCAATAACCCAGCCTCAATAACCCAGCCTCATTAACCCAGCCTCAATATCCCAGCCTCAATAACCCATCCTCAATAACCTAACCTCCATAAGCCAGCCTCGATAACCCATCCTCAATAACCCAGACTCAGTAACCCAGCCTCAATAACCCATTCTCAATAATCCATCCTCAATAACCCAGCCTCAATATCCCATACTCAATAACCCAGCCTCAGTAACCCATCCTCAATACCCCATTCTCAATAACCCATCCTCAATAACCCATCCTCGATAACCCAGCCTCAATAACCCATCCTCAATAACCCATCCTCAATAACCCATCCTCAATAACCCATCCTCAATAACCCAGCCTCAAAAACCCATCCTCAATAACCCAGCCTCAATAACCCATCCTCAATAACCCATCCTCAATAACCCAGCCTCAATAACCCAGCCTCAATTACCCAGCCTCAATAACACATCCTCAACAACCCATCCTCGATTACACAGACTCAATAACCCAGCCTCAATAACACATCCTCAATAACCCAAACTCGATAACCCAAACTCGATAACCCAGCCTCAATAACCCATCCTCAATAACCAAGTCTCAAAAACCCATCCTAAATAACCCATCCTCAATAACCCAGCCTCAATAACCCATCCTCAATAACCCATCCTCAATAACCCAGCCTCAATAACCCATCCTCAATAACCCATCCTCAATAACCCATTCTCGATAACCCATCCACAATAACCCAGCCTCAATAACCCAGCCTCGATAACCCAGCCTCAATAACCCATCCTCAATAACCCATCCTCAATATCCCAGCCTCAATAACCCAGCCTCAATAACCCAGCCTCAATAACCCATCCTCAATAACCCATCCTCAATAACCTAGCCTCAATAACCCATCCTCAATAACCCAGACTCAATAGCCCATCCTCAATAACACAGCCTCAATAACCCATCCTCAATAACCCATCCTCAATAACCCATCCTCAATAACCCAGCCTCAATAACCCAGCCTCAATAACCCAGCCTCAATAACCCATTCTCAATAACCCAGCCTGAATAACCCATCCTCAATAACCTAACCTCAATAAGCCAGCCTCGATAACCCATCCTCAATAACTCAGACTCAATAACCCAGCCTCAATAACCCATCCTCAATAATCCATCCTCAATAACCCATCCTCAATAACCCATCCTCAATAACCCAGCCTCAATAACCCATCCTCGATAACCCAGCCTCCATAACACATCCTCAATAACCCATCCTCAATAACCTATCCTCAATAACCCATCCTCAATAACCCAGCCTCAATAATCGAGCATCAATAACCCATCCTCAATAACCCATCCTCAATAACCCAGCCTCAAAAACCCAGACTCAATAACCCATCCTCAATAACACAGCCTCAATAACCCATCCTCAATAACCCAGCCTCAAAATCCCAGCCTCAATAACCAAGCCTCAATAACCCATCCTCAATAACCCATCCTCAATAACCTAACCTCAATAACCCAGCCTTGATAACACATCCTCAATAACCCAGCCACAATAACCCAGCCTCAATAACCCATCCTCAATAACCAAGCCTCAATAACCCATACTCAATAACCCAGCCTCGAAAACCCATCCTCAATAACACAGCCTCAATAACCCATCTTCAATAACACAGCCTCAATAACCCAGCCTCAATAACCCATCCTCAATAACCCATCCTCATTAACCCATCTTCAATAACCCAGCCTCAATAACACAGCCTCAATAACCCATCCTCGATAACCCAGCCTCCATAACCCATCCTCAATAACCCATCCTCAATAACCCAAACTGGATTACCCAAACTCGATAACCCAGCCTCACTAGCCCATCCTCAATAACCCAGACTCAAAAACGCATCCTCAATAACCCATCCTCAATAACCCAGCCTCAATAACTCATCCTCAATAAGCCATCCTCAATAATCCATCCTCAATAATCCATCCTCAATAACCCATACTCAATAACCAAGCCTCAATAACCCAGCCTCGATAACCTTTCCTCAATAACCCAGCCTCAATAACCCAACCTCGATAACCCATCCTCAATAACCCAGCCTCAATAACCCATTCTCAATAACCCATCCTCAATAACACAGCCTCAATAACCCATCCTCAATAACACAGCCTCAATAACCGAGCCTCAATAACCCATCCTCAATAAACCATTCTCAATAACCCAGCCTCAATAACCCAACCTCAATAACCCATCCTCAATAACCCAGCCTCAATAACCCAGCCTCCATAACACATCCTCGATAACCCAGCCTCAATAACCCATCCTCAATAACCCATCCTCAATAACCCAGCCTCAATAACCCATCCTCAATAACCCAGACTCAATAACCCATCCTCAATAACACAGCCTCAATAACCCATCCTCAATAACACAGCCTCAATAACCCATCCTCAATAACCCATCCTCAATAACCCAGCCTCAATAACCCATCCTCAATAACCCAGCCTCAATAACCCAGCCTCAATAACCCAGCCTCAATAACCCAGCCTCGATAACCCAGCCTCAATAACCCATCCTCAATAACCCATCCTCAATAACCCATCCTCAATAACCCATCCTCAATAACCCAGCCTCAAAAACCCATCCTCAATAACCCAGCCTCAATAACCCATCCTCAATAACCCATCCTCAATAACCCAGCCTCAATAACCCATCCTCAATAACCCAGCCTCAATAACCCATCCTCAATAACCCATCCTCAATAACCCAGCCTCGATAACCCAAACACGATAACCCAGCCTCAATAACCCAGCCTCAATAACCCAGCCTCAATAACCCAGCCTCGATAACCCAATCTCGATAACTCAGCCTTGGTAACCCAGCCTCAATAACCCATCCTCATTAACCCATCTTCAATAACCCAGCCTCAATAACACAGCCTCAATAACCCATCCTCGATAACCCAGCCTCCATAACCCATCCTCAATAACCCATCCTCAATAACCCAAACTCGATAACCCAAACTCGATAACCCAGCCTCACTAACCCAGCCTCAATAACCCAGACTCAAAAACCCATCCTCAAAAACCCATCCTCAATAACCCAGCCTCAATAACTCATCCTCAATAAGCCATCCTCAATAATCCATCCTCAATAATCCATCCTCAATAACAAAGCCTCAATAACCCATCCTCAATAACCCATTCTCAATAACCCAGCCTCAATAACCCATTCTCAATAACCCATCCTCAATAACCCAGCCTCAATAACCCAGCCTCCATAACACATCCTCGATAACCCAGCCTCAATAACCCATCCTCAATAACCCATCCTCAATAACCCAGCCTCAATAACCCATTCTCAATAACCCAGCCTCAATAACCCATCCTCAATAACCCATCCTCAATAACCCAGCCTCAATAACCCATTCTCAATAACCCAGCCTCAATAACCCATCCTCAATAACCCATCCTCAATAACCCAGCCTCAATAACCCAGCCTCCATAACACATCCTCGATAACCCAGCCTCAATAACCCATCCTCAATAACCCATCCTCAATAACCCAGCCTCAATAACCCATCCTCAATAACCCAGACTCAATAGCCCATCCTCAATAACCCATCCTCAATAACCCATCCTCAATAACCCATCCTCAATAACCCAGCCTCAATAACCCAGACTCAATAACCCAGCCTCAATAACCCATCCTCAATAACCCATCCTCAATAACCTAACCTCTGTAAGCCAGCCTCGATAACCCATCCTCAATAACCCAGACTCAATAACAGAGCCTCAATAACCCATCCTCAATAATCCATCCTCAATAACCCAGCCTCAATAACCCATCCTCAATAACCCAGCCTCAATAACCCATCCTCGATAACCCAGCCTCCATAACACATCCTCAATAACCCATTCTCAATAACCCAGCCTCAATAACCCATCCTCAATAACCCATCCTCAATAACCCAGCCTCAATAACCCAGCCTCCATAACACATCCTCGATAACCCAGCCTCAATAACCCATCCTCAATAACCCATCCTCAATAACCCAGCCTCAATAACCCATCCTCAATAACCCAGACTCAATAGCCCATCCTCAATAACCCATCCTCAATAACCCATCCTCAATAACCCATCCTCAATAACCCAGCCTCAATAACCCAGACTCAATAACCCAGCCTCAATAACCCATCCTCAATAACCCATCCTCAATAACCTAACCTCTGTAAGCCAGCCTCGATAACCCATCCTCAATAACCCAGACTCAATAACAGAGCATCAATAACCCATCCTCAATAATCCATCCTCAATAACCCAGCCTCAATAACCCATCCTCAATAACCCAGCCTCAATAACCCATCCTCGATAACCCAGCCTCCATAACACATCCTCAATAACCCATCCTCAATAACCTATCCTCAATAACCCATCCTCAATAACCCAGCCTCAATAATCGAGCATCAATAACCCATCCTCAATAACCCATCCTCAATAACCCAGCCTCAAAAACCCAGACTCAATAACCCATCCTCAATAACACAGCCTCAATAACCCATCCTCAATAACCCATCCTCAATAACCCAGCCTCAATAACCCAGCCTCAATATCCCAGCCTCAATAACCAAGCCTCAATAACCCATCCTCAATAACCCATCCTCAATAACCTAACCTCAATAACCCAGCCTTGATAACCCATCCTCAATAACCCAGCCACAATAACCCAGCCTCAATAACCCATCCTCAATAACTCATCCTCAATAAGCCATCATCAATAATCCATCCTCAATAATCCATCCTCAATAACCCATCCTCAATAACCAAGCCTCAATAACCCAGCCTCGATAACCCATCCTCAATAACCCAGCCTCAATAACCCAGCCTCGATAACCCATCCTCAATAACCCAGCCTCAATAACCCAGCCTCAATAACCCATCCTCAATCACCCAACCTCAATAACCCATCCTCAATAACCCAGCCTCAATAACCCAGCCTCCATAACACATCCTCGATAACCCAGCCTCAATAACCCATCCTCAATAACCCATCCTCAATAACCCAGCCTCAATAACCCATCCTCAATAACCCAGACTCAATAACCCATCCTCAATAACACAGCCTCAATAACCCATCCTCAATAACCCATCCTCAATAACCCAGCCTCAATAACCCAGCCTCATTAACCCAGCCTCAATATCCCAGCCTCAATAACCCATCCTCAATAACCTAACCTCCATAAGCCAGCCTCGATAACCCATCCTCAATAACCCAGACTCAGTAACCCAGCCTCAATAACCCATCCTCAATAATCCATCCTCAATAACCCAGCCTCAATATCCCATACTCAATAACCCAGCCTCAGTAACCCATCCTCAATACCCCATTCTCAATAACCCATCCTCAATAACCCATCCTCGATAACCCAGCCTCAATAACCCATCCTCAATAACCCATCCTCAATAACCCATCCTCAATAACCCATCCTCAATAACCCAGCCTCAAAAACCCATCCTCAATAACCCAGCCTCAATAACCCATCCTCAATAACCCATCCTCAATAACCCAGCCTCAATAACCCAGCCTCAATTACCCAGCCTCAATAACACATCCTCAACAACCCATCCTCGATTACCCAGACTCAATAACCCAGCCTCAATAACACATCCTCAATAACCCAAACTCGATAACCCAAACTCGATAAACCAGCCTCAATAACCCATCCTCAATAACCAAGTCTCAAAAACCCATCCTAAATAACCCATCCTCAATAACCCAGCCTCAATAACCCATCCTCAATAACCCATCCTCAATAACCCAGCCTCAATAACCCATCCTCAATAACCCATCCTCAATAACCCATTCTCGATAACCCATCCACAATAACCCAGCCTCAATAACCCAGCCTCGATAACCCAGCCTCAATAACCCATCCTCAATAACCCATCCTCAATATCCCAGCCTCAATAACCCAGCCTCAATAACCCATCCTCAATAACCCATCCTCAATAACCCATCCTCAATAACCTAGCCTCAATAACCCATCCTCAATAACCCAGACTCAATAGCCCATCCTCAATAACACAGCCTCAATAACCCATCCTCAATAACCCAGCCTCAATAACCCATCCTCAATAACCCAGCCTCAATAACCCAGCCTCAATAACCCAGCCTCAATAACCCATTCTCAATAACCCAGCCTCAATAACCCATCCTCAATAACCTAACCTCAATAAGCCAGCCTCGATAACCCATCCTCAATAACTCAGACTCAATAACCCAGCCTCAATAACCCATCCTCAATAATCCATCCTCAATAACCCATCCTCAATAACCCATCCTCAATAACCCAGCCTCAATAACCCATCCTCGATAACCCAGCCTCCATAACACATCCTCAATAACCCATCCTCAATAACCTATCCTCAATAACCCATCCTCAATAACCCAGCCTCAATAATCGAGCATCAATAACCCATCCTCAATAACCCAGCCTCAAAAACCCAGACTCAATAACCCATCCTCAATAACACAGCCTCAATAACCCATCCTCAATAACCCAGCTCAAAATCCCAGCCTCAATAACCAAGCCTCAATAACCCATCCTCAATAACCCATCCTCAATAACCTAACCTCAATAACCCAGCCTTGATAACACATCCTCAATAACCCAGCCACAATAACCCAGCCTCAATAACCCATCCTCAATAACCAAGCCTCAATAACCCATACTCAATAACCCAGCCTCGAAAACCCATCCTCAATAACACAGCCTCAATAACCCATCTTCAATAACACAGCCTCAATAACCCAGCCTCAATAACCCATCCTCAATAACCCATCCTCATTAACCCATCTTCAATAACCCAGCCTCAATAACACAGCCTCAATAACCCATCCTCGATAACCCAGCCTCCATAACCCATCCTCAATAACCCATCCTCAATAACCCAAACTGGATTACCCAAACTCGATAACCCAGCCTCACTAGCCCATCCTCAATAACCCAGACTCAAAAACGCATCCTCAATAACCCATCCTCAATAACCCAGCCTCAATAACTCATCCTCAATAAGCCATCCTCAATAATCCATCCTCAATAATCCATCCTCAATAACCCATACTCAATAACCAAGCCTCAATAACCCAGCCTCGATAACCTTTCCTCAATAACCCAGCCTCAATAACCCAACCTCGATAACCCATCCTCAATAACCCAGCCTCAATAACCCATCCTCAATAACCCATCCTCAATAACACAGCCTCAATAACCCATCCTCAATAACACAGCCTCAATAACCGAGCCTCAATAACCCATCCTCAATAAACCATTCTCAATAACCCAGCCTCAATAACCCAACCTCAATAACCCATCCTCAATAACCCAGCCTCAATAACCCAGCCTCCATAACACATCCTCGATAACCCATCCTCAATAACCCATCCTCAATAACCCATCCTCAATAACCCAGCCTCAATAACCCATCCTCAATAACCCAGACTCAATAACCCATCCTCAATAACACAGCCTCAATAACCCATCCTCAATAACACAGCCTCAATAACCCATCCTCAATAACCCATCCTCAATAACCCAGCCTCAATAACCCATCCTCAATAACCCAGCCTCAATAACCCAGCCTCAATAACCCAGCCTCAATAACCCAGCCTCGATAACCCAGCCTCAATAACCCATCCTCAATAACCCATCCTCAATAACCCATCCTCAATAACCCATCCTCAATAACCCAGCCTCAAAAACCCATCCTCAATAACCCAGCCTCAATAACCCATCCTCAATAACCCATCCTCAATAACCCAGCCTCAATAACCCATCCTCAATAACCCAGCCTCAATAACCCATCCTCAATAACCCATCCTCAATAACCCAGCCTCGATAACCCAAACACGATAACCCAGTCTCAATAACCCAGCCTCAATAACCCAGCCTCAATAACCCAGCCTCGATAACCCAATCTCGATAACTCAGCCTTGGTAACCCAGCCTCAATAACCAATCCTCAATAACACAGTCTCAATAACCCAGCCTCGATAACCCAATCTCGATAACTCAGCCTTGGTAACCCAGCCTCAATAACCAATCCTCAATAACACAGTCTCAATAACCCAGCCTCAATAACCCATCCTCAATAACCCATCCTCAATAACCCATCCTCAATAACCCATCCCCAATAACCCAGCCTCAATAACCTATCCTTAATAACCCATCCTTTTTTCCTCAATAACCCAGCCTCAATAACCCATCCTCAATAACCCATCCTCAATAACCCAGCCTCAATAACCTATCCTCAATAACCCATTCTCGATAACCCATCCTCAATAACCCAGCCTCAATAACCCATCCTCAATAACCCATCCTCAATAACCCAGCCTCGATAAGCCAATCTCGATAACTCAGCCTTGATAACACAGCCTCAATAACCCATCCTCAATAACCCATCCTCAATAACCCATCCTCAATAATCCAGACTCAATAACCCATCCTCAATAACCCATTCTCAATAACGCAGCCTCAATAACCCAGCCTCAATAACCCAGCCTCAATAACCCATCCTCAATAACCCATCCTCAATAACCCAGTCTCAATAACCCAGCCTCAATAACCCATCCTCAATAACCCATCCTCAATAACCCAGCCTCAATAACCTATCCTCAATAACCCAGTCTTGATAACCCATCCTCAATAACCCAGCCTCAATAACCCATCCTCAATAACCCATCTTTTATAACCCAGCCTCGATAACCCAGTTTCAATAACCAAGCCTCGATAACCCAGTCTCAATAACCAAGCCTCGATAACCCAATCTCGATAACTCAGCCTTGATAACCCAGCCTCAATTACCCAGCATCAGCAACCCAACTTTGCTCTTTTTAACGGAAGCCTTTCCAACATAATAATACTAATCAGTGAAAATGTGCATGTGTGTCTCCCTCCCTTTTCCCGCGTTGCCCTACTCCAGGGCTGCTGCCCTGTCAGTCAGGCCAGTGTCCAGGACAGGCCAGGCAGGGAGTGATTCAGCAGCAGCAGCGAGGGAGGGTTGACGCGTGTGTCAGAGAGGCGCTCTCCCACATTCCCCTGGCGTCTGGAAGCAGGCCGGCTGCGGAGGGGGTTTGCCTCGTTCTCACGACCTCTCAGGTTCCTGCTCTCATCTGGGAGATATTCATTTCCTGCCAGAAAACAGCCCGAGGGGGGGGGGGGGGTGAAGGGGGGTCTGGCTTCAAAATGAGTCCAGGGCTTGGTACAACAAGCCCTGGGCTTATATCATAAAGCTCTTGCTTGTCTGGGCTGCAATCAAAGACAGCCACAGTGCTGGGCCAAGAGAGAGAGAGAAGGAGAGAGAGAGAGGAGAGAGAGAGAAGGAGAGAGAGAGAGAGAGAGAGAGAGAGAGAGATCCCACCATATGGTAGCACTTACAGTAGGAGCCAAAGAGGAAGCATAGAGGTTGTTTTTTTCCTCTTTCCCTCCCTCCTTGCATGCGCGCGGAGTGTGGGAAACGTTAATGGGCACGCATGGCAGCTAACCCCGCCGGTCGTGTTGTGACATGTGTGGTCAGTCCGGCAGCGCAGGCACTGCCTTGGTAATCAGAGAGCCTAGTAAAGATGTTCTCTAGGGATGGTGGGGTTTGGGGGAGGTGGAGGAAAGGAAAGGAAAGGAAAGGAAAGGAAAGGAAAGGAAAGGAAAGGAGGACGATGAGAGTCGTCTGCTGGGTGTCGTCCGGGTCGCACCACGTGCCATCCCAGAAGACCTGCATCCAGCTGCGGCCCTGGGCTAGGACAGGAAATAGGCTGTGTCCCCTAAAACATTGTGGGAACGTTGTGTGTAAGAGTGGGTGGTTGGGGGGGGTTACCTCTGGCTCACAGTGGCTGACTCCTCTGCACTCCTTTCCTCCCTCCCTCTCTCCAAACTCCCCCGTACCGCTCACCCCCTTCGGCCCCTCTAGACGCAAAGGCCTGTCCTGTCCTTTCCAGCGTCCAACAAACACATGGTTTCAATTGCGCAGCCTCGGCACTGTAAAAGGTGTGATGGAAATTCTAAATAATAGCACTTATCCACACATTGTGCCTCTTAGCAGATTAGTAATTGCGAACACCTGCAGTGCTGCCTTCAAAGAATGTTGAGTAGCCAGAGGCAGCACTCACCTGGACAGAATGCTACCACATGGCCGTGGCTTGCAGGCAAACAGTGTTGAGTATGTCTTGTTTTTGTTGATTATATTATTTATTTTTATTTAGTCACATGCACAGGTAGTTGTTGATTATATTATTTATTTTTATTTAGTCACATGCACAGGTAGTTGTTGATTATATTATTTATTTTTATTTAGTCACATGCACAGGTAGTTGCAGTGTACACTGAAGTACTTAAGCTCCCGAGCCCCAACACTGCAGGTGTGAATGAAACAATAACACAAAAATTATAATAATATATACATATTTACAACTGTGACAATGATAAATATAAATGTCCATTGGGATGTGGGCAGGGTAATTGTCCGTTGGAGGGGGGGATACAATGTAGGGGTGGTAGGAGTAGTGGTGGCTATTCATCATGATATGCTATTCAGCTATTCTCTGCACTCTCTGACCACACCACTTGAAGTAAAAATGTAGACACCGTCATCTTCTGTGGGGAGTGTAGGCCCGTTTAGGATCACATAAGAATTTACTGGTCAATTTAATGTACAGCCGACCGACAACATATCACAGAGGAATAAATTCCATCTACCGTGCAGTTTTCTTATATGCTGTGTTATGAAGTCATTCTTAACAATTATAGGTGGTACAATCGTTTCAATTTAACACATGAGCAACATTGGGTGAGGCACTTACCATAGAGAGGGGACAGTATCTTCTCCATCAAGTCTCTGCAATGCATCGTGTGCTGGTCTACCATAGGTTCTCCCTTGTCCTATGAATACAAAAATATGGCATTTTTACAAGTCTATTGACATCTTCCATTTCAACCAAGGTCAACATTTTACACAAGATGTAAGGAAAATATAATTATAAACTCAGCAAAAAAAGAAACATACTCTCTCTGTCAACTGTGTTTACATTCAGCAAACTTAACATGTGGAAATATTTGTATGAACATAACAAGATTCAACAACTGAGACATAAACTGAACAAGTTCCACAGACATGTGACTAACAGAAATGGAAAAAATGTGTCCCTGAACAAAGGGGGATCAAAATCAAAAGAAACAGTCAGTATCTGGTGTGGCCACCAGCTGAGTTAAGTAAAACAGTGCATCTCCTCCTCATGGACTGCACCAGATTTGCCAGTTCATGCTGTGAGATGTTACCCTACTTTTCCACCAAGGCACCTGCAAGTTCCCGGACATGTCTGGGGGGAATGGCCCTAGCCCTCACCCTCTGATTTAACAGGTCCCAGACGTGCTCAATGGGATTGAGATCCGGGTTCTTCGCTGGCCATGGCAGAACACTGACATTCCTGTCTTGCAGGAAATCATGCACAGAACGAGCAGTGTGGCTGGTGGCATTGTCATGCTGGAGGGTCATGTCAGGATGAGCCTGCAGGAAGGGTACCACATGAGGGAAGAGGATGTCTTCCCTGTAATGCACAGCGTTGAAATTTCCTGCAATGACAACAAGCTCAGTCCGATGATGCTGTGACACACATGTCTGTGGAACTTGTTCAGTTTATGTCTTTTTTTTTTTCTACTGTGTTATTGACTTGTTAATTGTTTACTCCATGTGTAACTCTGTGTTGTCTGTTCACACTGCTATGCTTTATCTTGGCCAGGTCGCAGTTGCAAATGAGAACTTGTTCTCAATGAGCCTACCTGGCTAAATAAAGGTGAAATAAATAAATAAAAAACACCGCCCCAGGTCATGACAGACCCTCCACCTCCAAATCGATCCCACTCCGGAGTACAGGCCTCGGTGTAACGCTCATTCCTTTGACGATAAACGTTAATCCGACCATCACCTCTGGTGAGACAAATCCGCGACTCGTCAGTGAAGAGCGCAATTTGCCAGTCCTGTCTGGTCTGGCGATGGGGGGTTTGTGCCCATAGGCGACGTTGTTGCCGTTGATGTCTGGTGAGGACCTGCCTTACATCAGGCTTACAAGCCCTCAGTCCAGCCTCTCTCAGCCTATTGCGGACAGTCTGAGCACTGATGGAGGGATTGTGCATTCCTGGTGTAACTCTGGCAGTTTTTGTTGCCATCCTGCACCTGTCCCGGAGGTGTGATGTTCGGATGTACCGATCTTGTGCTGGTGTTGTTACACGTGGTCTGCCACTGCGAGGAGGATCAGCTGTCCGTCCTGTCTCCCTGTAGTGCTGTCTTAGGCGTCTCACAGTACAGACATTGCAATTTATTGCCCTGGCCCCATCTGCAGTCCTCATTCCCCTTGCAGCATGCATAAGGCACGTTCACGCAGATGTGCAGGGACCCTGGGCATCTTTATTTTGGTGTTTTTCAGAATCAGTAGAAAGGCCTCTTTAGTGTCCTAAGTTTTCATAACTGACCTTAACCTTTATTTAACCAGGTACGCCAGTTGAGAACAAGTTCTCATTTACAACTGCGACCTGGCCAGGATAAAGCAAAGCAGTGCGACAAAAACAACAACACAGAGTTACACATGAACAAACATACAGTCAATAACACAATAGAAAAGGAAAATAGAAAGATCTATATACAGTGTGTGCAAATGTAGAAGGGTGGGGAGGCAGGCAATAAATAAGACAGAGGCGAAATAATTACAATTTAGCATTAATACTGGGGTGATAGACGTGCAGATGATGACGTGCAAGTAGAGATACTGGGGTACAAAAGAGCAAGAGTGTAAGTAATAATATGGGGATGAGGTAGTTGGGTGGGCTATTTACAGATTGGCTGTGTACAGGTACTGTGATCGGTAAGCTGCTCTGACAGCTGATGCTTAAAGTTAGTGAGGGAGATATAAGACTCCAGCTTCAGAGATTTTTGCAATTTGTTTCAGTCATTGGCAGTAGAGAACTGGAAGGAAAGGCGGCCAAAGAAAGTGTTGGCTTTGGGGGATGACCAGTGCAATAGACCTGCTGGAGCGCGTGCTATGGGTGGGTGTTGCTATGGTGACCAGTAAGCTGAGAGAAGGCGGGGCTTTACCCAGCAAAGACTTATAGATGACCTGGAGCCAGTGGGTTTGGCGACGGATATGTAGTGAGGGCCAGCCAACAAGAGCATACCAGTGGTGGGTAGTATATGGGGCTTTGGTGACAAAACGGAAGGCACTGTGATCAACTACATCCAGTTTGCTGAGTAGAGTGTTGGAGGATATTTTGTAAATGACATCGCCTTAGTCAAGGATCGGTAGGTTAGTCAGTTTTACGACGGTATGTTTGGCAGCATGAGTGAAGGAGGCTTTGCTGCGAAATAGGAAGCCAATTCGAGATTTAATTTTGGATTGGAGATGCTTAATTGCTTACCATCTGTAAACTGTTAGTGTCTTAATGACGTTCCACAGGTGCATGTGCAATAATTATTTATGGTTCATTGAACAAGCATGGGAAACAGTGTTTTAACCCTTTACAATGAAGATCTGTGAAGTTATTTAGATTTTTACGAATTGTCTTTGAAAGGCGGTGTCCTGAAAAAGGGATGCTTCCTTTTTTGCTGTATATATTATAACGGCCCACTAGGCACTCTAAGTCATCTGGGTAATATTTGGTTGAGACGTTGATCAATGAGATTTCTACCTTTATTCACCCACTCAAAAAGACAGCCAGAAATGAGTTGAATTCACAATGTGTTTTCACTATGCGTTCAACCATCTAAAAGCACAATGAAATTCCAATGGAAAAACAATGTCCTATTTTTTATTTAGTTGTCGTATAAATGTGTTTTCACAGCGCTTCCAACGATTCAAAAGCACAACAAAGTTCAAATGGGACAGAATGGGTCAGATATTGGGTCAGATATTTTGTAACTTAATGTGTTATCAATGTGTGTTTTATTTTATAGCACAACCAAATGACCTGGATTGTAGTTGAGATTACATTAAAAGTACATATATTATAGCAATTGTAGTATATTATAGCAATTGAGAAGATCTCCACAGACCTGTGGCCTCTGCGATCTTGAACATGCACACTGTGTTTGATTATCAAAGCAACGAAATATCAACATTTGAAGGAGATCTATATTTTGTGACACTGACCTATTCTGGCTTTAATTCCAGTTTGTCTACAAAGTAATAATTGATATGTGGGATGCACGTCTCCATCTCAAACAAAAATCAAAGTTAAATAAAAGGACTAGATCAAATCAAACTTTATATGCACTTTAAATAACGTTTTATTGGATTTAGTCCTATTCTTTAAATTCGATTTTTGGTTGATATGGATACTTGAATCCAACATTTTATTTGTTAACTTGAAGATTAAATTTGAAATCAACCAAAGCTTGAAACCCTAGGCCTGTATATGCATTGTCTATTAGTTGAACACTGGGTTGAATTGAAACAATAGCTGTTGATGACTTCGCAAATGCTTTATAGGCCTAAATAGCATAATTTATTAAATATGACTTATAGGGTTACATTTGATTTCTCTGTAAAACCTACGCTTTGGTATGACTTTGACAGCAACAGTGAATCTATTCAGTTATTAAGAGATCTCCCAATAATCATTCTCATGATAGCATATTGGTAGTAGTAGTCAGTGACAAATAACAAAGCTAAACCTGGCACAGCTTGGTTAAAATCCTGGATGGGAGACCAAAACTGGATAGTGGTGTAGATACTGTAGATTAACTCTCTGGTAGAAGGTGCTGCCCATGGCTATTGTTTTTTAAAGATCTGACATTGTTTCAAAGGTAGAAATTCAACATAGGTTTGTCTATATCGAAAATTGGTTACCATGACATAATGTTGTGTTTGAAATGTTACCCTCAAAACAGTTTACATTGATTACTATTTTCAAATCCAATGTATTTTCCACGTAGATTCCACGTCACAATATCGTGACAAATTTCGTTGTTACAAGTGGCTGATATCTGGTAGTAAGCATTGATCAATACTAACCCAATCAGATTGCACTTCCTTGCGGTGTTGCTAGATGGCGCACGTGACTTCTAAAATCCTTGAACACGCACAATCTCCACTGTGAAAAGTGAAATGAGCCATCCCTCTCAAACTTCATTTTTAATCTTCAGAAGAGGCTCATGTCAAATTTTCAAACATTTTGACACATTGTCAACAATATCATAATCTGATGGTGGGAGTAAAATAGTTTTCTTTGATGACCCACAAATGAAAATATTACATTTGCATTCGAGGTATGAAGGCCAGTTAAGGCAGCAAACAGCGAGAGAGTTGTTGATATAATACTTATAACTCAAAGCTACTGATAATATTATTGAAGGGCATCTCATGGCCATATTATCTTGCATATGTGATCTGTGAGAAATGTAATTTTATCAAACTGGTATTCCCTTCAGGCCTCAAGGTTATACACTACATGACCAAAAGGATGTGGACACTTGCTTATCGAACGTATCATTCCAAAATCATGGGGATTGATATGGAGTTGGTCCCCCCTTGGCTGTAATAACAGCCTCCACTCTTCTGGGAAGGCTTTCCACTAGATATTGGAACATTGCTGCAGGGCTTGCTTCCATTCAGCCACAAGAGCATTAGTGAGGTTGGGCACATGAAATGCACATTACATTAACTTTTTATTATAAACTGTGATTGCTTTTTGTAATGTGTGTTTTTCTTATAGCAGTTTATTTGTTTTAATCTTTTTAATCTTCATCTTGTACATTTTCTGTGTTTTAATTTTGTTTGGTTTTAAATTCTTATTAATTGCTGTGTTGTTTTATTGTTGGATCACAGGGCACTACTGTAAAATAGACTGTCTCAGCTTGTTTCCCCTGTTTAAATAAAGGTTAATCATTAAAAAAATTATGGGCGATTAGACCTGGCTCACAGTCAGTGTTCCAATTCATCCCAAAAGTGTTTGATGGGGTTGAGGTCAGGGCTCAAGTTCTGTGCAGGCCAGTCAAGTTCTTCCACACCGATCTTGACAAAGCATTTCTGTATGTACCTTGCTTTGTGCATGAGGGCATTGTCATGCTGAAACAGGAAAGGGTCTTCCCCAAACTGTTTCCACATAGTTTGAAGCACAGAATTGTCTAGAATGTAATTGTTTGCTGTAGCTTTAACATTTCCCTTCACTGGAACTAAGGGGCCTAGCCCGAAGCATAAAAAAAGCGTCCAAGACTATTTGTTCTCCTCCACCAAACTTTACAGTTGGCACTATGCATTGGGGTAGGTAGTGTTCTCCTGGCATCCGCCAAACCCAGATTCATCAGCTGGACTCCCAGATGGTGAAGCATGATTCATCACTGCAGAGAACATGTTTCCACTGCTCCAGAGTCCAATGGTGGCGAGCTTTACACCACTCCAGCTGGACCTTGGCATTGCGCTTGTGTGGGGCTGCTGGCCATGGAGAACACGCTCCTGACAAAAACTGTTATTGTGCTGACGTTGCTTCCAGTCAGTTTGGAACTCGGTACTGAGTGTTGCAACCGAGTACAGACAATTTCTGAGCGCTACGTACATCAGCACTCAGCGGCCCCATTCTGTGAGCTTGTGCGGCCTACCACTTCGCAGCTGAGCCGTTACTGATAGACTTCACAATAAAAGCACTTGCATTTGACCGGGGCAGCTCTAACAGGGCAAAAATGTGATGAACTGACATGTTGGAAAGGAGGCATCCAATGATGGAGCAATGTTGAAAGTCACTGAGTTTTTCAGTAAGGCCACTCTACTGCCAGTGTTTGTCTATGGAGATTGCATGGTTGTGTGCTCGATTTTATACATCTGTCAGCAACAGGTGTGGCTGAAATAGCTGAATCCGCTCATTTGAAGGGGTGTCCACATACATGTGTATATATCGTGTATTTTCTCATAATTTCACATGTTCAGTGAAGTTTCCCACTTCTCTCCTGTCTAGGATCTCGCCACGCACAACTGGACTGATACACCTGGTCAACTCTTGTTCAAAACGTATGGAATTTAGCAGACATTCTTATCCCAATTAGGGATAAGTTCCTTGCTCAAGGGCACATCGACAAATTGCTCACCTAGTCGGCTTGTGGAATTGAACCATCAATCTTTACTGGCCCAACGCTCTTAACGGCTAGGCTACCTGCCACCAGTTTCTTATGGATGTAGCCAGAAGCAACAGCTTTGTGTGATGGCATTAGGCAAAAGCGTGTTTATAAATCCAGCTCCACTTCACAGTCTATTACACTTGTAGGCAAGTTTTGTTGCGTAACATTCTAAAATTTTACGCAACATATGCCTAAATTCTGACCCATTCCTGGCGCAACAAGTGCATGTGTGTGTGATATTCCTGTGGTTTGAATGTGCATGAGTTTTGCGCGCGCAAGAATACATTACGCACAGTCAATATCAAATTTGACTTTTACACTAACATATTAGTAGAATAGGATAGCTATTTTCTCTTGGAAATTGTAGGTCGATAATATATTATTCTCAAGTGTATCTAAAGTTCAAAACAAATGCAGCCTAAAGTAATTATTTGGTGATTAGGCTTAAAACATAGATAAGCGCACAATAATGTTTTTCAATATCTTTACAAATTTATTTTTCTTCCAAAATGAAGAATAACGTAAAGTGCATTCAACATATCTTTGGTATCGCGCAATAAAAAAAAGACACCTCGAATATAAAAATGCAGTGAACAGACTTCAACAATACAAAAATCTAATTTCAATATGAACTTCACTCCCATATAGGCTATACAAATATAGTGCATCATCTTTTCATCTTAACACGTTGAAAATACAAAAACAGAATCCAAACATCATTAATGTAACATCAAACATAGAAGAACTAAGTGTCATTATAAAAAGTATTTTCGATAGGTCCTTTTTTTTGTTCTACCAGGGTCGCCACACTGAGTCCGAGTTGCCTGTCGGTGCACCGGGGGACACCGCTGCTGGGACAGGCGTGTTGACCTGGTTCGCGTACACGGGGATAACGGGACCGTTGGGCGTAAAAGCTGCATTGGGGATAAGGAAGGCGAATTGTCCATCTGTGGCAGGTACGAGGTGGAAGCCGCCGTATACTTTTGTTGTTTCTGGTGACATGCTCTGGGGAGAGCCACCTTTACAAGGCAGGGGCATCACGTTGCCCTGTGGAGATGAGTTGGGGATATGTACCATGGACTGGCCGAAGGCGCGGTGGGGAGGCCCGGTAGGGATCTGGTGCTGCGTGGGGTAGTTCATAGCGTTGATCTGCGTCATGCAGCTGGCCAAGTGACCGAGAAGCCGCGTCCTGACCTCGGTGTTAACCCCTTCGCAGGTGGACAGGAACCGGGTGACTTCATTTGTGCACTCGCTGAATCCAGCTGTGTATTTCCCTAGCACGGTGGGATCAGAGTTCAAAGCAGCTGTGTGAGAAAGAGAGAAAATGATAAGCCACTGAGAATAACAACAGCATAATAACGACAACTTAAATTCCAAACATGAACATAAAACTAAACATATACATTACGAAGCTCACCCAATGGTTACGATAAATTAGCTATTTAGTTAGTCCATACAATTAGCTACATTTAGAGAGACTTCTTGGGAGAGAGGATGCGGGACAAGTATGTAAACGGAGTACTTCATTCTAACATGATCTAAACCGCAGACGGAAGTCTGGAAGAAATCATCCCGGGTATTCACCCACCAGAACAGTCCCAGTGACTTACCAGTCATCTGAGCTCTCTGGAGGTTCCGGAGATGTTTTACGGTCATCTCCAGGATATCCGCCTTTTCAAGTTTCGAGTGTCTGGAACTCTGTAATATGAAGAAGGCACATTGTTAGGATTGAAGATAGAATACTTTCTTATTAAAGTTGATGTTTTTAATAAAGTAAATCTATAACTGTGATTGTAATATTTCATTTGTTGTGAGAGAAAAAAAATGTAATACTTACATCTTTTTTGAGCGCATCCAGGATAAGAGTTTTCAACTGTCCCAAGCTTTCGTTGATTCTGGCTCTTCTCCTTTTCTCCATGATAGGTTTGGATGACTAAAGAAAATAAATATAATACATTGTTAGAATGGTGGGACTTGCTCAAGGTGAAGGAAAAGTTCGTGTTGTGCTATACTAGCCCGTGCGTAATTTTGGAGTGACAGAATATCCGCGTTTCTAAGATGCTTTGACCGACTACTAACCTTCCTGTGCTCGGAAGCCGTCTTGGGTTTATCAGGTGTTGTGTTCATGCTGGCTGTAGTAGCAGCAACAGGAGAGACTGATGTCTTTTCCATTATATCGGCAGGCATCTTCGGTCTGTCTGAAATTTCCCACAAGAGCAACGGCAACTCGGTATTACAGTCCACTGTTGGTGGTTATTGACAAGTAGTCGGCACCTATTCACAGTACCCTCTTATGAAATTCCAAATTCCGGAAAAACAAAATCCTTTTTAGGTGGTAGCGCACCTCTGTGCGAGAGACAAGCGTCCCCAAGTCAGTCGCAAGCTGAACGATGTCACGGAATCGAGAAATCACTGTCTGCCAGCGGACGCTGCGTCTGTGGCGCTTCTTGCTGGTCTTATTTATATCTAGGACTGCACGCGAACGGCTCGTGTGAAACTTCCAAAACTTTCTTTCCCACAGTAACTTTCTACCAATCAGTGCGAGGGACACGCGGCCGGAGGGGAGGATGGCTCGTGGTCGCCGCCCTTCCATTGGTTGTTTGGAGTTTGAGCGGGCGGCCAATGGCGGGGGCCGGGTTTAAGGCACGACCGGGACTGCCTTCAATCATTCAGTTTACATATTAACACTTGAGCCCCTGACTACCACCCAGCGCAGAGAATGCAGGGTTGACTTGATTCGGCATGTTGCTCCACCAACTTTAAGGCAGTACGCACAGGAGTCGGGAGGGATAAACTCCACCCAAGATACTAGAGGCTAACAATTACATGTTCCACATAGCCTACATCTAATTGTATTATACTTCCACATACGTGTGGACTACAAACCAGTGTAAATGCGTAATTACACCGAACATATAGCCCATTCCAACTACGGAGTAAAATAAGAATTGCCTAGATAATTTATGCAATGGTTCACGACACTTATGTAGTGTTCTTAATTACAGTGTAGCCTAATTAAGCTTGATGGGCTATAGTGTAATAACCTATTAATGCTACATTTTATATCATGTAAATTAACTTGGGAAAAAATAACCTGGCTTCTCCTATTAGACTGCCTTGTGTTGCTGTAGCCTAAGGCTGAGAACTACACCCTCGATTAAGTTTGCGCTTTGGGAGTTCAAAAATCAACTCAACTCTAACCAGCCAAGATCGGAGCATTAATTATTTAATGAGCGCCCGCCGCTGTACAAATTTGGCATTTTGACATCTGTCGGCATGCGAACGCGGAGCACTTGCCAGGATGTTTTATGAGCATGGTGGTTAAGGTTTGGCGGCCGGGCTAGGGGTGGCGGTGGTGGTTTACATTAGAGAGAAGGTAAATAGCAGCTGCTGTTTTAAAAGCCTGGGAAAAACACGCCTACCGAGAGCTCGATCGGCCTTATCGGAATGCGAGCCAGAGCAGAGATATTTCTGAGTGGGAGCACAAGATTAGAGCGATGCCTTGCCTGCCTTTCTTTTGGTCGGGCAGCAGTTAGTAGGCAACGCATTGAAGGTCATAATTTAATTTCCTTATCCTTATCAGAAAGTCAGACCCGAACTCCAGTTGTAAATGGTTATAATTGCCCCCATACAGATAGTATTAACACATACATTTTAGTAATTCACAAAAAATGTATTAGCTTGTTTAAATAGCCTATAGACTCCAGTATACTTGAAGTGAATAGCCACTTCATTTCAGAAAATGTGAGTGCTTAAAGCCGAATAGCATCCTGAAGTTTTGTAAATACAAGTTTAAAAGTCCATGATGTCTAATTGTATTAGTTTCTAAACATAATCTTTTACACAATAATTATGTTCTGTGCACAATACATTCATATTAGCATACAAACGTTATTCGGTTAATGACCAAACGGAGGGGGCCGGTGTGTGTGTGCTCTGGGTTCTCTGTCACCCCGGGAGGTCGCGCTCGCTCCTCAGCGGGCTGCCTGGTCGTCTGGTGTGCGGGCGTGATCTCCAGCTGCTGTAAAACCCCGCGACACGTGGCGCGCAAGCGACGGGAGAAGGCGCTGCTCTTTGGCTTGCTGCCTGCAGCTGCGGGACTTCGCTTGCGGCTTCGCGCAAGATCATGAATTTAATATGCTCACCAGAGAGCGCTGCCCAAAGGAGCACTCGAGCTGTAAACTTTCACTGGCACCTAAATCAAATAATGCATAAAATGTGATACTTTTGAAAATGGAATACATAGGGTATCCAATTCAGGCTATTATGTTTTTTTTGCGTAATTGCGCAAACATTCGTTTTTGGTAAGGGCCCAATAGGTCTAAATATTATTCTGTAAAATCAGTAAGCATAGAAATAATAACATGTATTATAATTGAACATATATTTGTATAATATCCATGAGTTCTTCATGTCCACTTAAGCTACTTCAACACCAATACAGGAGTGTAGCTCAGTAACAGCACTCCATTAGTCTTGGACGCACACCCGAGTCATTTCGCCATATGCAACTCACATAGTTCCTAAACAAATGTACTGAGGTTAAAGAACACAAAATATAGGTTCTGAAACCCTCTTCGCCTGATTTACTTTCTCACGCTCTTGTTCCAAGAGGTCTCTAGCGCTGAATTGAGTCACGGAGCCATGGGTCTCGCGGTCCCTCCCTTTTCCCGGGAGTTCAGGGCTCTTATCCGCTGCACCTGGCCGCCTCCAGGAGTGTCACCTGCTGCTATGGGTCAACTCCACTTTCACGAAATAGCTCTGCGAAACCGTTTGAGTAACAACCCAAACGGATGCTATTGTAAAAACGTTGTTCTCACACGATCATTGACGGGATGTCTTTAGCTATTAATTATTTGAAACGGCAAACATTGAGTAAAACGAAAAGGGCTATATTGATTTGAAATTTGTAATGTATATATTTTTTTAAAACAACGTTATTACTAATTTCTTAACATGTTAGAGTGGGTCACCCAAACAGTCACACCCTGCTTCTCTCTCTCTCTCTTTACCTGCCCCCCCCCCCCTCTTCTGCCCTCTCCCCACAATCTCTCCCAGTCTCCCTCCACTCTCCCCTGTAATTCCCCTTTCTCCCCCCCTCTCTCTTCCCTTTCTCTCATCCACCACTCCCTCCATCCCATGCCTATTATCTTTATTGAGGCATCTCGACCATGGACCTCCACACTGCAATAATGCAATCAGAGGGGCCGATTACGGGGCTAAAGTGCGTGTGAAAGTGATAGATATTGTGCTCACAAACAATCTGGCACTTTATCACAGACAACTCGTGCATTAATGCATAAGCCATTGGTGAGCAAAGGTAGCGACTGCCAACAAGCCCTGTTAAAAGTGGTGAGACAGGGGTGAGGTGCCCATGCCAGGGCTGGCTGGATGGGGGAGATGTAGACAGGGGGGAGTGGTACTAGGGGTGCTACACATTGGTGGTGAATGGGGATAGTTACTCCCATATTTCTCCATTTTGGTTCAGTGGTTGCCAGTAGCGATGCGTGGGTAAAATCACCTGGGAACCCAAGCCAAAAAAATAGAAACCTATTACAACCAAAGTGTTGTGAAAATTGCGTTGTTTGCTCTATAACCTGTTAGTTCATGTGCCTTGCGATCATGTTATATAGGCCTAAGGCCGAGACAATAAGAAGACTATAAGAATACATTCAACCACACATTTGTTTCATAACAAAACCAGAGAGTGACCTCTGTCTGGTGAAGTCCACAAAGCATATTGCATTTAACAAACAGTTAGATCAAGCAAGTTAATGTTTCCAACATTTTCACACTACTTAATAAACAACTATTGATTTGGAACCATGAAAAGTTACAGCAAGTCACAAAGAAAACAGGAGCTGCCTCCACTATTCCAGCACCATTTAAACGTTGTTTTATTTTTTATTTAACCTTTATTTAAACAGGCAAGTCAATTTAAGAGCAACTTCTTATTTACAATGAGGCCTACCCCGGCCAAACCCGAACGACACTGGCCCAATTATGCACCACCCTATGGGACTCTCAATAACGGACAGTTGTGATACAGCCTGGATTCGAACCAGGGTGTCTGTAGTGGCGCCTCTAGTACTGAGATGCAGTGCCTTAGACTTAAACATCTTCAAATCACCTCATCTAATACAGTGACAACTAAAATATGCCAAAAATAATTTAGTCCAATCAACTTTAGCTAAATATGATGTGGCTGTCCATGGTTCTGATTTGTGTGTGTGCTAGCTAGCCTAACTTGCTTTCATGGGTAACATTAGCTAGTTAACATTAGCCTTCTACATCTAGCTATATATTGAGCTTCCATCCTCTCAGGCCAGGGGCATGATGTGTGAATTTATGGTTGGATCAGAATCGCTGTTATAATCGTTGACCAGTAGGGAGAACTAAGTAAAACTACAAGTCCAAATCTCTATCTCCATCCATGGCTAATTTAGGAAAGGACCAATTTTAGCTAGCCAGCTTGCCACCGGAGGATAACAACATAACAAGATGCAACAATTCAAGTTGTTTCTGTCAATGAAGAATGGCTCTCGAAGTGATGTGATTGGAGTGAAGCCAAATCCAAACTGGCTTCCATTGAAACTTTTTTTTGGTGTACCAGGACCATTCACAGTTGAGCTCAGTCCATTTAGCTCAATGCTGATTGGCTATTATTATTATTTTTAAATATCAAGGGAGGCTAAATGCTCGCTGGCTTCCCTTGGATTCAATGCTACAGGCGGCAACAGTGTCATACTATTTTTGACCAGACAGCATCAGATAGATGTGCTATACATACAGAGACAGAGAGGCACTGTTTCACTCGCTCGGATGCTTTCTCCAGTGAGATATATTCAGCCTCTTGCGAATTGAAGGAAAATTATGAAAACACAGAGAGACAAAAGATACATTACCATATGTTTTTTTTTTTTTTTTCATTTTTCTTCGTGCATTTTTGGGGGAAGCCTATCTTCCCTTGGCATCCAAGAATACACGTCACTGGTGGTTGTCAAGGCGCTGTGAGGTCGCCTAAGCAGAGAGCTCCTGTAGGCAACATTTGTAAATATTATATCGCTTTAACGGTTTTAAAATAGCATTTTTTTCTATTAACTTAATTTGGTTTTTTTTATAACTTGAGGGTTGATGTAAAAAATGAGCTGGTAACCCATGGAGTTGCAGGACTGGTGATGGCAGGACTGTTTATGTGGCTATTTGAATGATGAAACAACACAGCATAAGCTTTAATTCCACCTGCCCCAGAGCCTGAAAGACAAAGGTGTAAACTACTTTTAAGTACAACATAAGACGTATTTTGGGGAATCTGTACTTTACTTTACTATTTACATTTTTGACAACTTTTACTATTACTTCACTACATTCATAAATAAAATACTTTACTTTTTACTCCATACATTTTCCCTGACAAGTAAAAGTACTTGTTACATTTTGAATGTTTAGCAGGACTGTAACGGCATTCTTCCTCTTCTTCTGAGGAGGAGAAGCGAGAAGGATCGGAGGACCAATACGCAGCGTGGTAAGTGTCCATAATGTTTATTTAAAGACATAAACTGAACACTACAAAACAATAAACGTGAAACGAACGAAACCGAAACAGTACCGTGTGGCAACAAACACTCACACGGAAACAAACACCCACAAACCAACAGTGAAACCCAGGCTACCTAAGTATGATTCTCAATCAGAGACAACTAACGACACCTGCCTCTGATTGAGAACCATACTAGGCCGAAACAGAAACCAAACATTGAAAAACAAACATAGACTGCCCACCCCAACTCACGCCCTGACCATACTAAATAAAGACAAAACAAAGGAAATAAAGGTCAGAACATGACAAGGACAGTAAGTTGGTTAAATTCACACAATTATCAAGAGAACACCTGGTCATCCCTACTGCCTCTGATCTGGCGGACTCACTAAACACACATGCATCTTTTGTAAATAATGTCTGAGTGTTGGAGTGTGCCCCTGGCTATCTGTATATTTTAAAAACAAGAAAATAGTGCTGTCTGCTTTGCTTAATATAAAGAATTTAAAATGATTTATACTTTTACTTTTGATAGTTAACCCTTGTGTTGTCTTAAGGGTAAAACATGACCCACCACTATGTTTAACAGCAGAGAAAACCCCCTAAATTATATTTATTCAACTTGAAATTTGATGACTTTTCCTGGAGTGACCCCAACATTAGAAAAAGTGAAACATCGCCTTTGTTCATATTTCCATGAAAGCTGTACACCAGCAGGGTACAAAGATTGTCTTAGGGTCATTTTTGACCCGGCAGTTATAAAATCATTTTTACACACACACACACACACACACACACACACACACACACACACACACACACACACACACACACACACACACACACACACACACACACACACACACACACACACACACACACACACACACACACACACACAAAATTAGAAAATGTGTGCTACTGATGGAACTCAGACAAAACTGCAGCATCTCCCCTCCACGACCCCACACATGACTCAAGTTCACAGACAAAATAAAAACTATTCCAGTCAAAATAAACATTTCTTGAAAGCATTGCTTACTAATGAGGAATGCAGTCAGAGGCTATAAATGTGGTGCAGATGACAGTCCCCGCAGTTCTCTCTGCTGAAGCCATGAGTGCACATTTCAGTGCCCAACAGGTCGTATATATGATTTTTTCAGATGTTCAGGAGGAACAAAGGAACAATGATTTAGAAGAGGAGGAGGCATCTGAAGAAGATGGGGAAGAATACAACCCAGAGCCACGATGCATCATCTTCAGATGAAGAAGAAATCCCCCAAGCTGAAAGAGAGACATTTGTCAAAGAACAGCAAAATAACTTGGTCCTTGTCACCATATGACAACCAGGGCAAGATGGCAGCACAAAATGTCATAAGGATGACCCCAGGGCCCACAACACATGCAGTTGCCCATGCCCAGGACATCTCCTCAACATTCTACATGTTCATCACAAGTCATCAAAAAAAATTGTCCTAGAGATTACAAATTTGGAGGGTTTCCGTAAATATGGAGACAACTGGAAAATAATGGATGAGATTGACCTGCGTGCCTACATATGGCTGATAATCTTAGCGGGTGTGTATAGGTCTCAAGGCGAGGCTACATGTAGTCTCTGGAAATCAGAAAGTGGAAGGGCAATTGTCCGTGCCATGATGCCACTGAAAGCCTTTCACACTTTCTCAAGAAGGCTATGATTTGATAACCTTGAGTCAAGACCTGCAAGATATGTGAGAGACAAACTGGCGGCCATAACAGAGGTCTGGGAGAAGTGGGTGGAGCATCTGCCATACCTCTACCACCCTGGGCCTGAAGTAACAGTGGATGAGCAACTGGTTCCATTCAGAGGTAAGTTTTTATTTTCATATCTGTAATGTAAGTGATTTTCACTGTTAATTGTATTATGTATTGCTGTAATATCATTGATTTATGTGATGTTTTCTGTGACACTGACACTAATTACTGATAGTAATCTCTTTTACCAAAAGGTTGCTGTCCTTTCCGGCAGTATTCGCCCAGCAAGCCAGCAAAGTATGGCATCAAGATATGGGTGGCCTGTGACGCACAATCCAGCTATGCTTGGAAGATGCAAGTCTACACAGGGAAGCCGACCAGTGGAGGCCCAGAGAAGAACCAGAGGATGCGGGTTGTGCTTGATGTGACAGATGGACTGAGTGGGCACAATGTCACGTGTGACAATTTCTTTACCTCTTATGAACTCAGCCAGCAGCTCCTGAAGAGGAAGATCACCAGGGTTGGCACAGTTTGAAAGAAAAAGCCTGAGCTTCCCTCTACACTCCTAGCAACAAGGGGGAGAGAGACCTTCTCATCAAAGTTTGCCTTCACCCCCACCACCACTCTAGTTTCTTACCTCCCAATGAGGAACAAGAATGTGGTCCTCCTGAGCACACTGCACAAAATGGCTGAGATCAGTGATCGTGAGGACAGGAAGCCAGTCATCATCCTGGACTACAACCACAACAAAGGAGGCATGGACAACCTGGACAAGGTGATTGGAACTTACAACTGCAGGAGGATGACTGCCCGCTGGCCCCTGGTCATCTTCCATAACATCATTGATGTGTCCTCATACAATGCCTTCATGATATGGAACAAGATCAACCCTACCTGGATGTCTGATAAGCGGAACAAGAGGAGGGTGTTCCTGGAGCAGCTGGGAAAGGCACTTGTAACACCACACATTCGAAGACGGGAGCATCTCCCCTGCACAGCAGCCTCTGCAGCGCTTGTGAAAGCTGTTCAGGGGGGCTGAATCTTGTCCTGATACACCTGAGGCTGCAGCTGGAGCAGGCAAGAGGAGGAGATGCCAATTCTGCTCCCAAAGGAGGACTGGAAAATAAATACTATGTGCTGCACATGTGAGAAATACATACAAGTCCATGCACACACACTTGCATACTGTCCTACATGTGCTAGTTAGAGTTGATTGATTTCTGTTCTTCACATTTTTATTTTGTATCTATTATCTTATTCTTATTTATTGTTGCTGTTTATACACCGTTTGGGTGGAGGCAATGGTTAAGAAAATGGGAGAAGACTAGTATTTTGGGGTTGAATTCCTCATCGTACAGTATATAAGAATATATCACTATGTTGCCAAGAAAGTGCAAGACTGATGTTGTTTCACTTCAATAAAATGCATTCAAAACTACTTTCTGCACATTTTTGCTACTCTTTTAGGATACACAAGTTCTATCATTAGCAAAAAACGTTCATGGGTACACCTATGAAGTACCTATAGCAATAATAATCATAATAATAAACCTATACTTTAGTAAAGAAAACAATTATGACAGGTGTGTTGTACTAAAAACGAGCGGTGTCCACTGATTAAATGCAGTCTTTCTGCGTTGTGTAGAGGGAAAACCCAGATATTCACAACGTTTGTGATGAATGACAGGTTGTTTCTTCATGCTAAATAGATTTGGGGTTTAAAATTCAAATAAGCTGCTTTATTTTAGGGGTTTAGTGAAGGCGGGTAATTTTTGTCCCTTAGGACAAGGGGAGTATACAGAATGTTAAGACTACAAAAGACTTAAGTATATTTTAGCAATTACATTTACATTTCATACTTAAGTATATTTAAAACCAAATAGTTTTAGACTTTTACTCAAGTATTTTACTGGGTGACTTTCACTTTTCCTTGAGTAACTTTCTATTAAGGTATCTATACTTCTACTCAAGTATGACAATTGGGTACTTTTTCCACCACTACTGAAAGCATAGCCACAGGAAGTAGGGGTGGTGAGGGTATTTAGGCACCCCCTGATAAATCAAATTTAAAAAGTAATAATATTTTTCAATTTTTTTTTGATTATTTTTTAAAAATAAATGAGTAAATTAGGCATGACTATTACTCTATTATTAGTATATTATTGTATTATTACTGTATTAGTGGCTAAAAATAATATATATATTTTTTCATGTTTGTTTTTTACAGCAACTTTGAGATTATGTTTGAATGAAAAGTGCCATATTAAATATATCCATTATTATTATACAGTATCATAATATAAATCGCTGAGAAGTTGAGAAAAGTGCGGTGTGTGTTATCATTGGGAGTGCAGTAGGACCTGTACTTCCTTGGCTGCTGGGAGCAAGGGAGCCAAGGCTCGGAGAAAGAGAGAGAGGGGGGGGATCAAAGCAGGGTCTGAAAGAATGGAGGGAGAGAAGAACAGAGATCCTGCAAGCATAGAAAACAGCCAGGGAGGAGAGGAGAGAGAGGAGAAGAGAAGGCGAGGAAAGCGATGAGGAACACACACATACGAACAGCGAAGAGCTGAGGGCCTGAAGAGGCCAGGGAGCAGGGAAAACGTTAAGCAGGGATTCACACTCAGCGTGTCGTATGGCTGGCTAAGAGAAAGAAGAGGTTTAGTTGAAAGCCCTGTGCGCATGCAGGACTGTGTGGACTAGACCCTCTCCTACAGGACTGTGGAGACTAGACCCTCCCCTGCAGGACTGTGTAGATTAGAGCCTCTCCTGCAGGACTGTGTAGACTAGACCCTCTCCTGCAGGACTGTGTAGACTGGACCCTCTCCTACAGGACTGTCTAGATTAGACCCTCTCCTGCAGAACTGTGTAGACTGGACCCTCTTCTGCAGGACTGTCTAGACTAGACCCTCTCCTGCAGAACTGTGTAGACTGGACCCTCTCCTACAGGACTGTGTAGACTGGACCCTCTCCTACAGAACTGTGTAGACTGGACCCTCTCCTGCAGGACTGTGTAGACTGGACCCTCTCCCGCAGGACTGTGTAGATTAGACCCTCTCCTGCAGGACTGTGTAGACTGGACCCTCTCCTGCAGGACTGTCTAGACTGGACCCTCTCCTGCAGAACTGTGTAGACTAGACCCTCTCCGGCAGAACTGTGTAGACTGGACCCTCTCCTGCAGGACTGTGTAGACTGGACCCTTTCCTGCAGGACTGTGTAGACTGGACCCTCTCCTGCAGGACTGTCTAGACTGGACCCTCTCCTACAGGACTGTGTAGACTGGACCCTCTCCTGCACGACTGTGTAGACTGGACCCTCTCCTGCAGAACTGTGTAGACTGGACCCTCTCCTGCAGGACTGTGTAGACTGGACCCTCTCCTGCACGACTGTGTAGACTGGATTCTCTCCTGCAGGACTGAGTAGACTGGACCCTCTCCTGCAGGACTGTGTAGACTGAACCCTCTCCTGCAGGACTGTGTAGACTGGACCCTCTCCTGCAGGACTGTCTAGACTGGACCCTCTCCTGCAGAACTGTGTAGACTAGACCCTCTCCGGCAGAACTGTGTAGACTGGACCCTCTCCTGCAGGACTGTGTAGACTGGAACCTCTCCTGCAGGACTGTGTAGACTGGACCCTCTCCTGCAGGACTGTCTAGACTGGACCCTCTCCTACAGGACTGTGTAGACTGGACCCTGTCCTGCAGGACTGTGTAGACTGGACCCTCTCCTGCAGGACTGTGTAGACTGGACCCTCTCCTGCAGGGCTGTCTAGACTAGTCTGCTGCTCTCTCTCTCTCTGATGCTGGGGAGCTCACTCTCCGATGACGGAAGCCAGGATAGGGTCCAGGAGAGGGGTATGGTTAAATGAGGAGGACACAGTTGTACAACTGACTAGGTATCCCCTTTCTTCCTTCAGGGGTCTCTAAACCCCCTCCCCCCTTTTCCACCCCCTCTCCCTCCCTCCCTCTCTCCCTCCTTCCCTACTTTCCCCATTCACTAATGCCTCTCTGAGCAGGGGCCTGTATTTGCATGTGGGGGAGGCTGCAGAGAATAGAGGTCAAAGTGAGTAAAACAGTGTGTGTGTGTGTGTGTGTGTGTGTGTGTGTGTGTGTGTGTGTGTGTGTGTGTGTGTGTGTGTGTGTGTGTGTGTGTGTGTGTGTGTGTGTGTGTGTGTGTGTGTTGATGTTTGGGAGAGGCTCTGGTGAGTTGGGCCAGTTGTGGGGTTGCTCCGCTCTGCTCGCCTGCCGGTCTGCCTATAGGGCCTGGGGCGTGGGAATACTAAGCAACACTGGTATGGAAGCAAATGAAAATGTGGAGTAATCAAGATGACTGTTATCTGTCCTGATACAAGTAATCTATTACAGCATATCATCAGCAGCGTCAGATGTTGAAATGGACGTCGGGTTAGATACGCAGTATAAAAAGAAAGACAAAAAGATGCACACTCCACATATGCTCCCAACAATTTGCTGGGTCAACCAATGTTTCAGCACACAGTGCTTTCCTTAGATATACAGTACCATAAATCCATTGAGCTGGACTCAGGGATTGAAACACGATGTCCGGTAGATAATTGTACATGTGCACAGAGCTGGGACTGATAGCCATCCAACCAGTGCTGCAGTATTTCTGTACCAGTATTATTAAATTGGTATCTGTTTCGCTTTAGGGGATCAAGTTGGTCCTTTACTACCAATGGTCTCCTTAAAGATGGATCAAAATGAACAAATTCAGCATAGGAATATCAAGACTGGTTCTTCCCCATGTGTCCCAAATGGCACACTATTCCCTATGGGACTTTGGTCAAAAGTAGTGCACTAGATAGGGAATAGGGTACAATTTTGGAATTAGGACATGACCCAAGCTTCTCTTTCATTATTCTAGTGCTCTACGACAGTATATCCATTACATCATCTACAGCTCGTTACCTTGACAAACTTCACGTGAGAAACTTTTTACCGGAGTGTCACAGCAGACGTGTGGCTTGTTTATGGTGAGAGGAGCAATCTAGCTGGCGCATTTGAATCACAGGTGCATAAACTCTGTAAGTTTCCTCCTAGAGAGGCCCCCTTTGTTGACGGTAGATAAGACAAGAGCCTTTGAAGAGCATGGGCGGCTCATTCAGCTGACAGGCATAATGCCGTGGCAATCATTATCCCTAATAGAGGTTGGGTGTAGTGTAAACACACACACACTATAGAGTATTGATGAGGATCTGCCCAATCTATCTCATTCAGCTGACAGGCATAATGCCGTGGCAATCATTATCACTAATAGAGGTTGGGTGTAGTGTAAACACACACACACTATAGAGTATTGATGAGGATCTGCCCAATCTATCTCATTCAGCTGACAGGCATAATGCCGTGGCAACCATTATCCCTAATAGAGGTTGGGTGTAGTGTAAACACACACACACTATAGAGTATTGATGAGGATCTGCCCAATCTATCTCATTCAGCTGACAGGCATAATGCCGTGGCAACCATTATCCCTAATAGAGGTTGGGTGTAGTGTAAACACACACACACTATAGAGTATTGATGAGGATCTGCCCAATCTATCTCATTCAGCTGACAGGCATAATGCCGTGGCAATCATTATCACTAATAGAGGTTGGGTGTAGTGTAAACACACACACACTATAGAGTATTGATGAGGATCTGCCCAATCTATCTCATTCAGCCCCATTCAGCCCCTGTGGTCGGTCCCCTCATATCAGCAACATCAGCACCATTATAGCCCAGATAAAACTTGTTGAGGATTTACATAAAGGCTAAATAATATGTGGAGGTTGTTTTGTGTGTGTGTGTGTGTGGGGAGGGGGGGGGCATCTGTCATGGGAGAGAGTGGTGGAGGGGTAGAGACTCATGAGGAGCAGGTGAAATGTTTTGACTGTTGAGTTTTAGTAATTTTTCTTGGTAAAGTCACACGTTGTATTTCATTTCTGGATACTGACAATGATCTCTCTTGGGACAGGGGTAAATGTGGAGGGGTAAGTTTGTGGAGGAGGGCAAGAACGGCCTGTTTTTCCTCACGCAAGATATTCTCTGATCGCTACTTTTGAATGTGTTCTCCTATTATAAGCAGCTATAAAGTAGTTGTACTAGTGCATCCTCATTAAAATCAAAGTCAGTTCAGAGGTTCAGCGATGCCCTATCAGCCTATCAGCCTATCAGCCTGTCAGCCTATCAGCCTGTCAGCCTATCAGCCTATCAGCCTGTCAGCCTATCAGCCTATCAGCCTATCAGCCTGTTAGCCTATCAGCCTATCTGCCTATCAGCCTATCAGCCTGTCAGCCTATCAGCCTATCAGCCTATCAGCACACAGTTTTTCTATAGGGCACTTTCTCACCTAACCACATGGCTTCCTAAACCATAGTAGGACCGACCAGATCAGACCATGCAGAGTGAGCTCTCTCCTTCCCTGGAGGAAGCCTGGTAGGAGGACCCGTCTCTCTCCGTTACCCTCCTCTCCTACCTGGGCCAAGGCCAACCTTATCAGACAGGGCCTCAGGATTACACTCCAGAATATTAGCCCCCCATCCCTCCAGCCCTCCATCCCTCCATCCCTCCATCCAGCCCTCCATCCAGCAGCCCTCCTAGCTCACCCCCCCCCCCCCCCCCCCTCTCCGTTACACCTTTCCCGTGGGAGTTTGCAAAGCCAGGATAACCTTGAGACCTCAGCTGGTCCACTGCCAGAAACATTGAAGAAACCACCTCCCCACCCCTCAGTCCTCCAGTCCTCCTCCTGATCACCACCACCTCAGTACAGGAATGTACTGAGGAATTCAGTTTGTTTGTGCCCGCCTTTAAAGGCTCCCCGGCTCCTCCACGTTGATGGATTTTCAACACGCGGTGCGGAGATGCCAAATGGATAGCACTTATTTTCCCTGCATCCTAGATGGCACCCTATATAGTGCAGTCATTTTTACCTAATGGGCTCTGGTCATAATTAGTTCACTATACAGGTAATAAGGTGCCTTTGTGTTGCTTCCGTTAGAAAAATTAATTATTTTTTATTTCTATTTGTTATGGGGTCCAGCAACAATTAAGCAGTAATATACAATATAATAAACGTTTTAAACATTAAAATACATGTATCTACAGATTTCACAATACATTAAGTGTGTTTCCTCCATCCACTACAACACACAATCCAGGTGTATATACAGTTGAAGTCAGAAGTTTACATACACCATAGCCAAATACATTTAACTTCACTAGGGTAGGGGGCAGCATTCGGAATTTTGGATGAAAAGCATGCCCAAATTAAACTGCCTGCTAATCAGGCACAAAAGCTAGGATATGCATATGATTGGTATATTTGGATAGAAATCACTCTAAAGTTTCCAAAACTGTTAAAATAATGTCTGTGAGTATAACAGAACTGATATGGCAGATGAAAACCTGAGGAAAATCCACCCCGGAAGTACTATTATTTTGAAAGGCTGTTTTTCCATTGAAAGCCTATTCACCAAACAAAGACTTAGGACCCAGTTCACAATCTCTATGGCTTCTTCTACACGTGGCCAGTCTTTAGAAATTGTTGCAGGCTTTTACTCTGAGAAATGAGGGAGATACAGCACTTTCAATGAGTGGATAGTGGACATTTCCAGACATGAGTCCAGCGCGTGATTGGGAGCGCACATTTATTGTTTCTCCTTTTCTATTGACAAAGCTTTTGTACGGTTGAAATATTATTGATTATTTATGACAAAAACAACCTGAGGATTGATTTTAAACATCGTTTGACATGTTTCTACGAACTTTTAATGTACTTTTTGGACTTTTCGTCTGGATGTTGAGAGCACGCTTTGTGCCTTAGGATTACTGAACTAAATGCACCAACAAAATTGAGGTTTTTGGACATAAAGAGGGACATTATCGAACAAAACAAACCTTTATTGTCTAACATGGAGACCTGGGAGTGCCAACAGATGAAGATCATCAAAGGTAAGTGAATCATTTTAACGCTATTTCTGACTTTTGTGAAACCTCTCCTTGGTTGGAAAATGGCTGTATGGTTTTCTGTGGCTAGGCACTGACCTAACATAATCACATGGTGTGCTTTCACCATAAAGTATTTTTGAAATCTGACAGAGCGGCTGGATTAAAACAACGTTTATCTTTAATCCTATGTTTAAAACTTGTATTTTTCATTAATGTTTATGATGGGAATTTCTGTAATTTGATGTGGCTCTCTGAAATTTCACCGGATGTTTGTTTGAGACAATGATTACTGTACATAACGCTGCAATTTCAGCTGAGGTTTTGGACATAAAGATGAACTTTATCGAACAAAACACACATTTATTGTGTAACATGAAGTCCTGTGAGTGCCATCTGATAAAGATCATCAAAGGTTAGTGATTCATTTAATCGCTATTTCTGACTTTTGTGAGCCTTCTCCTTGGCTGGAAAATGGCTGTATGGTTTTCTGTGACGAGGCGCTGACCTAACATAATCGCATGGTGTGCTTTCGCCATAAAGCCTTTTTGAAATCGGACACTGTGGTTGGATTTACAAGAAGTTTATCTTTAAAATGGTGTATAATACTTTTATGTTTGAGGAATTTTAATTATGGGATTTCTGTTGTTTGGAATTTGCAATTTCATTTTTATTTCTTTCATCACATTCCCAGTGGGTCAGAAGTTTACATACACTTAATTAGTATTTGGTATAATTGCCTTTAAATTGTTTAACTTAGGTCAAACGTTTCGGGTAGCCTTCCACAAGCTTCCCACAATAGGTTGGGGGAAATTTGGCCCATTCCTCCTGACAGAGCTGGTGTAACTGAGTCAGGTTTGTAGGCCTCCTTGCTCGCACACGCTTTTTCTAGTTCTGCCCACACATTTTCTATAGGATTGAGGTCAGGGCTTTGTGATGTCCAGTCTAATACCTTGACTTTGTTGTCCTTAAGCTATTTTGACACAACTTTGAAATTATGCTTGGGGTCATTGTCCATTTGGAAGACCCATTTGCGACCAAGCTTTAACTTCCTGACTGATGTCTTGAGATGTTGCTTCAATATATCCACATAATTTTCCTACCTCATGATGCCATCTATTTTGTGAAGTGCACCAGTCCCATTTGCAGCAAAGCACCCCGACAACATGATGCTGCCACCCCCGTGCTTCACGGTTGGGATGTTGTTCTTTGGCTTGCAAGCCTCCGCCTTTTCCCTCCAAACATAACGATGGTCATTATGGCCAAACAGGTCTATTTTTGTTTCATCAAACCAGAGGACATTTCTCCAAAATGTACGTTCTTTGTCCCCATGTGCAGTTGCAAACCGTAGTCTAGCTTTTTATGGTGGTTTTGGAACAGTAGCTTCTTCCTTGCTGAGCAGCCTTTCAGGTTATGTCAATATATGACTGATTTTACTGTGGATATAGATGCTTTTGTACTTGTATACTCCAGCATCTCCACAAGGTCCTTTGCTGTTGTTTTGGGATTGATTTGCACTTTTCGTACCAAAGTACGTTCATCTCTAGGAGACAGAACGGGTCTCCTTCCTGAGCGGTAAGATGGCTGTGTGATCCCATGGTGTTTATACTTGTGTACTATTGTTTGTACAGATGAAAGTGGTACCTTCAGGCATTTGGAAATTGCTCCAAAGGATGAAGAGATCTACAATTTTCTTTATCTGAGATCTTGGCTGATTTCTTTTGATTTTCCCATGATGTCAAGCAAAGAGGCACTGAGTTTGAAGGTGGGCCTTGAAATGCATCCACAGGTACACCTACAATTGACTCAAATTATGTCAATTACCCTATCAGAAGCTTCTAAATCCATGACATCATTATCTGGAATTTTCCAAGCTGTTTAAAGGCACAGTCAACTTAGTGAATGTAAACTTCTGACCCACTGGAATTGTGATACAGTGAATTTTAAGTGAAATAATCTGTCTGTAAACAGTTGTTGGAAAAATCTATTGTGTCATGAACAAAGTAGATGTCCTAACCGACTTGCCAAAACTATAGTTTGTTAACAAGACATTTGTGGAGTGGTTAAAAAGTGAGTTTTAATGACTCCAACCTAAGTGTATGTAAACTTCCGACTTCAACTGTACATAGTGTGTATGTTATGTGTGTTTGTATGTGTGTGTTTGTACCTGTGTGCTGTTCCATAAGGTGTATTTTCATCTGTTTTTGAAATCTTATTTTACTGCTTGCGTGAGGTACTTGATGTGGAATAGAGTTCCATGTAGTCATGGCTCTATGTAGTGCTGTGCGCCTCCTATAGCCTGTTTTGGACTTGGGGACTGTGAAGAGACCTCTGGTGGCATGTCCTATGGGGTATGTATGGGTGTCCAAGCTGTGTGCTAGCTGTTTAAACAGACAGCTTAGTGCATTCAACATGTCAATACTTCTTACAAAAACAAGTAGTGATGAAATCATTCTCTCCTCTACTTTGAGCCATGAGAGTATGACATGCATATTATAAATCTCAGCTCTACGTGTACATTTTAGGCCCACCCGTGCTGCCCTGTACTGGGCCAGTTGGAATTTTCACAAGTTCCTCTGTGTGGCACCTGACCACATGACTTGGCTGTAGTCCAGGTGCGACAAAACAAAAAAGGCCTGTAGGACATGTCTTGTTGATATCGTTGTTAAGAAGGCAGATTATGGACAGACCTCTTTCGATCTTAGCTACTGTTGTATCAATAAGTTTTGACCGTGACGTTTTACAATCCAGGTTTACTCCAAGCAGTTTAGTCTCCTCAACTTGCTCAATTTCCACATTATTCATTACAAGATTTAGTTTAGGTTAAGGGTTTAGTGAATGATTAGTCCCACATACAATGCTTTTAGCTTTCTTGCCACCCATTCTGAAACTGACTGCAGATCTTTGTTAAGTGTTGCAGTCATTTAACTTGCTGTAGTAGCTGACTTGTATAATGTTGAGTCATCTGCATACAGAGACACAGGCTTTACTCAGAGCCAGTGTCAGGTCATTAGTAAAGATTGAAAAAAGTAAGGGGCCTAGACAGCTACCCTGGGGAATGCCTGATTACCTGGATTATGTTGGAGAGGCTTCCATTAAAGAACATCCTCTGTGTTCTGTCAGACAGGTAACTATCAATCCACAGTGTAGCAGGGGGTGTAAAGCCATAACACATACATTTTTCCAGCAGCATACTATAATCGATAATATCAATTTCTCTCAACCAATCGTCAGTCATTTGTGTAAGAGCCGTGCATGTTGAATGCCCTTCCCTTTAAGCGTGCTGAAAGTCTGTTGTTCATTTATTTACTGTAAAATAGCATTGGCCTCCCGAGTGCCGCAGTGGTCTAAGGCACTGGATCTCAGTGCTAGAGGTGTCACTACAGACCCTGGTTTGATTCCAGGCTGTATCACAACCGGCCGTGATTGGGAGTCCCATAGGGCGGTGCACAACTGGCCCAGCGTCATCCGGGTCAGGGTTTGGCCTGGGTAGGCTGTCATTGTAAATACAAATGTCATGTACTGTCATGTTGTCTTGTCTCTGTCCTTTCCCTTCACCCTGTCTCCCTCTGCTGGTCGTGTTAGGTTACCTTTTCTCCCCCGCTTTCCCCCAGCTGTCCCTTGTCTCCTCTAACTACCCATTCACCCCGTTCCCCACCTGTTCCCTTTTTCCCTCTGATTAGGTCCCTATATCTCTCTCTGTTTCTGCTCCTGTCCTTGTCGGATTCTTGTTTGTTTGTGTCATTCATGCCTGAACCAGACTGTCGTCATGTTTGCTGTAACCTTGTCCTGTCCTGTCAGAATCTGCCGGTCCATCTGAGCCTACCTATGTTTGGTAATTAAAGAAGCTCTGTTTAAGTTGATTCGCTTTTGGGTCCTCATTCACGCACCGTAACAGAAGAATCCGACCAAGAATGGACCCAGCGACTTCGGATCCTCTCCACTCAGCCGTCGAGATCCAGGGAGCGATGCTAGGCAGACACAAGCAGGAATTGTCTGCTGCTCGACATGCCGTTGAGACCCTGGCCACCCAAGTCTCCAACCTCACAGAACAGGTTCACCATCTCCGCCTCGATCCACCGGCCACTTCCAGGGCTTTCGAATCTCCGGAGCCCAGAATCAATAACCCGCCGTGTTACTCTGGGGAGCCCACTGAATGCCGCTCGTTCCTCACCCAGTGTGATATTGTGTTTTCTCTCCAGCCCAACACTTACTCCAGGAGCACTGCTCGTGTCGCCTACGTCATATCTCTCCTTATTGGACGGGCTCGTGAGTGGGGCACGGCAATCTGGGAGGCAAGGGCTGAGTGTATTAACCAGTATCAAGACTTTAAGGAGGAGATGATACGGGTTTTTGATCGATCTGTTTTTGGGGAGGAGGCTTCCAGGGCCCTGTCTTCCCTATGTCAAGGCAATCGATCCATAACAGACTACTCTATTGAGTTTCGCACTCTTGCTGCCTCCAGTGGCTGGAACGAGCCGGCCTTGCTCGCTCGTCTTCTGGAGGGTCTCCGCGCAGAGGTAAAGGATGAGATTCTCTCCCGGGAGGTTCCTTCCAGCGTGGATTCCTTGATTGAACTCGCTATTCGCATTGAGCGACGGGTTGATCTTCGTCACCGAGCTCGTGGAAAGGAGCTCGCGCTCTCCGTCGCCTCCCTCTCCGCATCACTACCATCTTCCTCTGCCGGCTCGGGTGCTGAGCCCATGCAGCTGGGAGGTATCCGCATCTCGACTAAGGAGAGGGAACGGAGAATCACCAACCGCCTCTGTCTCTATTGCGGTTCCGCTGGTCATTTTGTCACTTCATGTCCAGTAAAAGGCCAGAGCTCGTCAGTAAGCGGAGGGCTACTGGTGAGCGCTACTACTCCTGTCTCTCCTTCGAGATCCTGCAGGGAGCCAGGTTTTTCACTAAGTTGGACCTTCGTAACGCTTACCATCTCGTGCGCATCAGGGAGGGGGACGAGTGGAAGACGGCGTTTAACACTCCGTTAGGGCACTTTGAATACCGGGTTCTTCCTTTCGGCCTCGCTAACGCTCCAGCTGTCTTTCAGGCATTAGTCAATGATGTCCTGAGAGACATGCTGAACATCTTTGTTTTCGTTTACCTTGACGATATCCTGATTTTTTCACCGTCACTCCAGATTCATGTTCAGCACGTTCGACGTGTCCTCCAGCGCCTTTTAGAGAATTGTCTTTTTGTGAAGGCTGAGAAGTGCACGTTTCATGCCTCCTCCGTCACATTTCTCGGTTCTGTTATTTCCGCTGAAGGCATTAAGATGGATCCCGCTAAGGTCCAAGCTGTCATTGATTGGCCCGTCCCTAAGTCACGCGTCGAGCTGCAGCGCTTTCTCGGCTTCGCGAACTTCTATCGTCGTTTCATCCGTAATTTCGGTCAGGTGGCAGCTCCTCTCACAGCCCTTACTTCTGTCAAGACGTGCTTTAAGTGGTCCGTTTCCGCCCAGGGAGCTTTTGATCTCCTCAAGAATCGTTTTACATCCGCTCCTATCCTTGTTACACCTGACGTCTCTAGACAGTTCGTTGTCGAGGTTGACGCGTCAGAGGTGGGAGTGGGAGCCATCCTTTCTCAGCGCTCCCTCTCTGACGACAAGGTCCACCCATGCGCGTATTTTTCTCATCGCCTGTCGCCGTAGGAACGTAACTATGATGTGGGTAACCGCGAACTGCTCGCCATCCGGTTAGCCCTAGGCGAATGGCGACAGTGGTTGGAGGGGGCGACCGTTCCTTTTGTCGTTTGGACTGACCATAGGAACCTTGAGTACATCCGTTCTGCCAAACGACTTAATGCGCGTCAGGCGCGTTGGGCGCTGTTTTTCGCTCGTTTCGAGTTCGTGATTTCTTATCGTCCGGGCTCTAAGAACACCAAGCCTGATGCTTTGTCTCGTCTCTTCAGTTCTTCAGTAGCCTCCACTGACCCCGAGGGGATTCTCCCTGAGGGGCGTGTTGTCGGGTTGACTGGGGAATTGAGAGGCAGGTAAAGCAAGCACTCACTCAAACTCCGTCGCCGCGCGCTTGTCCTAGGAACCTTCTTTTCGTTCCCGTTCCTACTCGTCTGGCCGTTCTTCAGTGGGCTCACTCTGCCAAGTTAGCCGGCCACCCTGGCGTTCGGGGTACGCTTGCTTCCATTCGCCAGCGTTTCTGGTGGCCCACCCGGGAGCATGACACGCGTCGTTTCGTGGCTGCTTGTTCGGTCTGCGCGCAGACTAAGTCCGGTAACTCTCCTCCTGCCGGCCGTCTCAGGCCGCTTCCTATTCCCTCTCGACCGTGGTCTCACATCGCCTTAGATTTTGTCACCGGACTGCCTTCGTCAGCGGGGAAGACTGTTATTCTTACGGTTGTCGATAGGTTCTCTAAGGCGGCTCATTTCATTCCCCTTGCTAAGCTTCCTTCTGCTAAAGAGACGGCACAAATCATCATCGAGAATGTTTTCAGAATTCATGGCCTTCCGTCAGACGTCGTTTCGGACAGAGGTCCGCAATTCACGTCTCAATTTTGGAGGGAGTTTTGCCGTTTGATTGGGGCTTCCGTCAGTCTCTCTTCCGGCTTTCACCCCCAGTCTAACGGTCAAGCAGAACGGGCCAATCAGACTATTGGTCGCATCTTACGCAGTCTTTCTTTTCGCAACCCTGCGTCTTGGTCAGAACAGCTCCCCTGGGCAGAATACGCCCACAACTCGCTTCCTTCGTCTGCGACCGGGCTATCTCCTTTTCAGAGTAGCCTCGGGTACCAGCCTCCGTTGTTCTCATCTCAGTTCGCCGAGTCCAGCGTCCCCTCCGCTCAGGCTTTTGTCCAACGTTGCGAGCGCACCTGGAAGAGGGTCAGGTCTGCACTTTGCCGTTATAGGGCGCAGACTGTGAGAGCTGCTAATAAGCGTAGAACGAAGAGCCCTAGATATTGTCGCGGTCAGAGAGTTTGGCTCTCCACTCAGAACCTTCCCCTTAAGACGGCTTCTCGCAAGTTGACCCCGCGGTTCATTGGTCCATTCCGTATCTCTCAGGTCATTAATCCTGTCGCAGTGCGACTTCTTCTTCCGCGATATCTTCGTCGCGTCCACCCGGTCTTCCATGTCTCCTGTGTTAAGCCCGTTCTTCGCGCCCCCGCTCGTCTTCCCCCCCCCCCCCCCATCCTTGTCGAGGGCGCACCTATCTACAGGGTCCGTAAAATCTTGGACATGCGTCCTCGGGGCCGTGGTCATCAGTACCTAGTTGACTGGGAGGGGTACGGTCCTGAGGAGAGGAGTTGGGTTCCCTCTCGGGACGTGCTGGACCGTGCGCTGATTGATGATTTCCTCCGTTGCCGCCAGGTTTCCTCCTCGAGTGCGCCAGGAGGCGCTCGGTGAGTGGGGGGGTACTGTCATGTACTGTCATGTTGTCTTGTCTCTGTCCTTTCCCTTCACCCTGTCTCCCTCTGCTGGTCGTGTTAGGTTACCTTTTCTCCCCCGCTTTCCCCCAGCTGTCCCTTGTCTCCTCTAACTACCCATTCACCCCGTTCCCCACCTGTTCCCTTTTTCCCTCTGATTAGGTCCCTATATCTCTCTCTGTTTCTGCTCCTGTCCTTGTCGGATTCTTGTTTGTTTGTGTCATTCATGCCTGAACCAGACTGTCGTCATGTTTGCTGTAACCTTGTCCTGTCCTGTCAGAATCTGCCGGTCCATCTGAGCCTACCTATGTTTGGTAATTAAAGAAGCTCTGTTTAAGTTGATTCGCTTTTGGGTCCTCATTCACGCACCGTAACAACAAATTTGGTCTTAACAGATATGCCTTGTTAAATAAAAAATAGAAACAATTTTTTCAAAAAGTTTAGTAACGGTTGGTGACACACTGATTGATCGGCTATTTGAGCCAATAAAGGGTGCTTTTTACTATTCTTGAGTAGCGGAATTACTTTTTCTTCACTCCAGGCCTGAAGGAACACACTTTCCTGTAGGCTTAGATTGAAAAGATGGCAAATAGGAGTAGCAATATAGTTCACTATCATCCTCAGTCATTTTCCATTCAAGTTGTCAAACCCAGATGGCTTGTCGTTGTTGATAGACAACAATCATTTTTTTCACCTCTTCCACACTCACTTTACAGGAATTCCAAATGGCAATATTTGTCTTTCATAATTTGGTCAGTTATATTTGGATGTGTAGGTTCAGCATTTGTTGCCTGCATGTCATGCCTAAATTTGCTAATCTTGCCAATTAAACAATAATTAAAGTAGTTGGCAATATCAGTGGATTTTGAGATGAATGAACCATCTGTTTCAATGAATGATGGAGCTGAGTTTCCCTTTTTCCCAACATTTCATATAAGGTGCTCCAAAGCTTTTTACTATCATTCTTTATATAATTGATCTTTGTTTCATAGTAGTGGGGTATAATCAGGTGGAGTTCAAGGAATATGTTAAATAAGTGTGTAGATAAGTTTAACACAAAATGATAAAGTCATAAGAAAATATATAAGTGAGGCTATTCAAAAGGATGGAGAGAGACAATTTTGATTTTAATATATTAATATTTGTCTCAACTTTAACCTGACTCAAATATGGTTTGGTTCCATATTCAAGAGCGTAGCCATCTAATATGTTTTAGAGGAAAAGCTGCTTGCATTGTTGAATAGTTTGCAAGCTTCCTGGCTAGTCAGAGGCTACTGTGATACTGGTATTTCTGATGAATTTGGAGCTGCAGGGCAAGAATGTCACGTTGACAGCCACAACGAAAGGAAAGGCAAGGATATAATGTAAATTGAAATGTTTATGTATATATTTTCTTATCTATTTGTATCTCTCTGGCAGACACACCCCCTTAAAACGCCTTGGAGCACAGGTGTCAAACTCATTCCACGGAGGGCGGAGTGTCTGCGGGCTTTTCATGAATTGGAGCAGAAAGGGGAAACTATTCAATATCATATAATTTAAACAATGCAAATGAATCCTACACCAGGCCAGTAGACCGCCTAGGGTCCTTTTTGTTATGGATCAATTGAAAGTCATGCTTTCCTGTCACCCTCAAATTACAGGTAAGATAGTGAGCTGGTTAACCTACCACGGTTCCTCCTGTTGTAATGTTTATGTTTTGGTCAGTTTGTCTCTCCTTTCCCAGAAACCCCAGGGGAGTTCCCATGGCATCACCATTTGGTCCTGAGAGGCTGTACTGCTGGATCCCCTTTCAGGTTTGACCCGTTCACCTCACACATAAAAAATATTATCCCTCTCTCTCTCACACACTCACGTGCATACACACACAGAGACGACCTCATCTCTACCACATTCTGCACCTGCCCCCGACAGAAGTCTCTCCCTCATGGCCATGGTACGGTAACTGCTTGGCCTCCGACCTCAAGGCACTACAGAGGGCAGTGCGTATGGTCCAGTACATCACTGGGGCCAAGCTTCCTGCCATCCAGGACCTCTATACCAGGCGGTGTAAGACTCCTGCCACCATAGTCATAGACATAGTCATAGTCATAGTTCTCATGACCATAGTCATAGTCATAGTTCTCTCTGCTACCGCATGGCAAGCGGTACCGGAGCACCAAGTCTAGGTCCAAGAAGCTTCTCAACAGCTTCTACCCCCAAGCCATAAGACTCCATCTAATCAAATGGCGACCAAGACTATTTGCAATGTCCACCCCCCCCCCCCCCTTTTACGCTGCTTCTACACTCTGTTATTATCTATGCATAGTCACTTTAATAACTCTACCTACATGCACATATTACTTCAATTACCTCGACTAACCGGTGCCCCCGCACATTGACTCTATACCGGTACCCCCCCTATATAGCCTCGCTATTGTTAGGCTATGTTTGTGACATTGAACTGATTATATAGCCTACTAAAAAGATGTGTATCAAATTGTGTTACATTTGTAGCATAGGCCTATGAATTAGGCTGCTATTATGTTCTGTTCCTCCAACTTTTAGCTGAGGAAAAAATTGGCCCAAGGCCAAAACTGTTACCAACCCCAGCTGTACGTAGTTTAGCGGGGGGGGGGGGGGGCGACATTTTTTGTCTCGCCTAGGGCGGCAGAACTTCCAGGGCCAGCCCTGGGTCTAACACATTTCTCATTTTTGTCAGAGTGCATTGTATGGTGCCATTGCAAATGTCAGACTCCATTCTGTGAGGCAGGTTGATCTGCAGGGTGAGCATGGTGAGATTGTAGACTCCTAAATTGATAGTGCAGTTTGTTTAGGAGATTTTACAGCTAACTAGCTACTTCACATGCTGATATTGACTTGGGAATTATTGTGTGTAGCTACGTTTGCTAGCTACCTAGCTAGCTAGCCAGACAGACAGCCCATAGAGAGAGCATTGCATTGTGGGTTTTGTAGTTGAATTTGTAGTTACCAACCTTAATATAACGACAAAATGACATTTGCTCACAAAAAAATACTGTTCTCACATATTAGTGTTAGTTAGCACTGTAAATTAAAGGAATGAGTGGTTTTGTATGGATGTTTTCTTTAAGGAACGGAACTTTATGCATTGCTCGGCCTAGAGTATGTGAGACGAATGCCAAATCGATTTCTAATCAACCACTAGACCCTTCCCTGTGAGTTCTAGGGTAAATCAGAAAGATTTAGAGAGGCATAAGAAATATGGCAGAAATTCCAGCTATAATCTAGCAAAGTGAAGCTATTACCATATGCTTCAATCTAGTACTATCAGGCTAACTTACCTTACTACTACTAGTACTATCAAACTACCTAACTCTACCCATCTGATCCCTTTGTATCTACATGAAGTGCTAGGTGCTTGTTGCATGGAGTTGGTTTGGAATGGAGCAACAGTGTTATGGGTTAGCGGCCAGGTCAGCGGTCAGCCAGCTATAGCGTGAGGTCAATGGTTCAGAGAGGGGGTTGAGGGTGGAACTAACAACAGGCCTGGTGCTTGGTGCAACTTATTGCTCTGGGGTGAAGTTTCCAAGGTACCGATCTAGGATCAGCTTCCTCTCCCCAATCCTAACCTTAACCATTAGTGGGAAAAATGCAAATCTGATCCAAGATGAGCGTTTAGGGGAAACTTCAACCTACACCCTCAGAACTGCGTATAAGAAGAGGACTGTTGTTATGTTATCTCCAAATCCTCATCAACCTGCCCTTGTCACAGATCAGGGAGCTTTGATGGGGTGGAGATGGACTGGTGGTGACCTCTGGAGCGTTGATGGGGTGGAGGTGGACTGGTGGTGACCTATGGAGCGTTGATGGGGTGGAGATGGACTGGCAGTATGTGTCTTGTTGGACTTGGGTCATCATGGGGTAGTCCCGGTAGTGAGAGAGAGGGCAGCACAGTCTTAAATCAACCCAGAGATCCCTACCTGCCAAGACACTTATTGATGGCACTTTATAGACCTGAGACTATGCGATAATACTGTTTCCTAAGTCCACTTAGCCATCTGGTAAGCTTGGTAGAATTGTTGCCATATTGCTAAGACACATTCAGTTCTTTCAGACCTATGAGGAGGCATCATGAATGGGTATCCAGGGATAGTTCAGATTCGACCACCCCTAACCATAACCCCTAACCATAACCCCTATGAGGAGGTATCATGAATGGGTGTCCAGGGATAGATTGTATTCGACCCCTAACCATGACCCCTATTCCCCTTTTCCTTCTCCCCCCTCTGTACCTCTGCCCTATGTCCCTAACTCACCCCCCCCCCCCCACACACACACACATACACACTTCCCCTGGGCAAAGAGCGGGTTGGGGCGGGGCGGCCATCCCTACTCCCCGTTGCCACCAGTCACGCTTGGCAGGAAGTGAAGAGCCAGTCAGACAGGATTTAGTATGTGTCCCAAATGGCACCCTATTCCCTATATAGTGCACTATTTTTGACTACAGCCCAATAGGTCCTTATCAAAAGTAGTGCACTATGTAGGGAATAAGGTTCTATTTGGCATACAAGCTTAGTGATTCAGTGGACTATTAAAGAGCGGCAGCCACTGGGAGAGATTTGCAGGAGCTTATTGGGAGGAGAAGTACAACAGGGTTGATTTTCCCACACATCGGCCAATTACTCCCCAGAGAGATGTCTGCCCACCCAGCCCCAACTCTCTACATTCTGGCCCCTCACCTTCATCAACCCCTACCCACCCGCATACAAAAATACTACAGTTATACTACACACTGTAGTATCCCTCGATCATGTGTAGTACTTAGAATAACCAGGTCCTACCTACCTACAGGTTATGGAAAATGTGCTTTTTTTTAACTATTTCTCCAGTAGATTTCCTGAAGGAGAAAGCCCCCCACTTCTATGTCAAAGATAAATAAAACAAAAACACTATATTAGTAAATACTACAGTATACTACAGTCTTCAAAAACACTACAGCACACACTATAGTATATACTACTATTTTTATTACTACAGTAATTATACTAGAGTAAACTGTAAATACTACAGTATATAATATTCACAGTAGTGTTTTTAAGGACTGTAGTATTTACTGTAGTGTTATTGAGGACTACAGTGAAGCCTGAAAAAACACTACAGTGAATACTATAGTATTCATACCATTGTAAACACTACAGTACTCGTTCTATGTCTCCCTTCCCCACCTTTATTATTCAACTATGTAACTAATTGTCCTGGGAAAGTCATGGTTGGCCCGCGGGGCACAAAGCACCAGTTTATAATGAACGTAACAGAGGTGGGGATTACTGGAAGTTCTGGGCAGCCTGACGTGAGAGACTGTGACAGAGTGTGTGTGTGATCTTCCTGCCTGATCCCGGGGTGGGTGGGTGGGTGGGTGGGTGTGTGTGTGTGTGTGTGTGTGTGTGTGTGTGTGTGTGTGTGTGTGTGTGTGTGTGTGTGTGTGTGTGTGTGTGTGTGTGTGTGTGTGTGTGTGTGTGTGTGTGTGTGTGTGTGTGTGTGTGCGTGTGCGTGTGCGTGCGTGCGTGCGTGCGTGCGTGCGTGCGTGCGTGTGTGGAGGCTCCTCAGTTTAGAATGGTTAGGACTGTCCTCAGTGAATTTAATAAAAAATAAAAAATAAAAAGTTACCCTTTTAAATAAAACCACACAAAATATATTCACATGTCACCAAATAAATGATTAAAACACACTGTTTTGTAATGAACATCTACAGTAGCCTCAACATGGTATAGCTTCTGTCCTCCTCTGGGTACAATGACTTAATTTCACGCCCTGGCCAAAGAGAGGCTTTTATTCTCTATTTTGGTTAGGCCAGGGTGTGATTAGGGTGGGCATTCTATGTTATTTTTCTGTTTTTGTATTTCTTTGTTTTTGGCCAGGTATGGTTCTCAATCAGGGACAGCAGTCTATCGTTGTCTCTGATTGAGAACCATACATACCATACTTGTTTATTGACTGCACAGAAAGGGTTTTTCACAAGGCTAAAAATCTGGACTCAAGAACTGAATCTTACAGTCACTACTATGCCAGTAATACTGTAAAATATCTAGTTGCAACTGCTCTATCAGGAATGATTATGCTCATTTCAGAGGCTTTTTGTGGGAAATAACGCAGACCTCAGGGTTTCTCGACCATTCGCGTGCTGGAGATGAGGTGATGGGGGACCGTGCCTTTACAATTAGGGACTTGCTAGAGGAACGGAATGTACACTTTGTGTACCAGCATTTACACGCAAGCAATTCCAGTTGACAAATGAGCAGGTCACTCGCACACGACGCCTTGCTAATGTCCGCGTCTTAAGGTGTACAAGATTCTCTCACAAACTGTGCCTATTAGTTTGGTCCCTAAAATTGACAACATACTTAAAATTTATGCAGCTCTTGTAAATCTGAAAGGAGAGCTTATTTCTATCAAATAGACACAATGTCTAACATCATCAACATGTCTAACAACATGCACTGATCGTTTATGTATTCCAAAAATGTACATCACTTTATTCCTACAGTGCCTTGTGAAAGTATTCGGCCCCCTTGAACTTTGCGACCTTTTGCCACATTTCAGGCTTCAAACATAAAGATATAAAACTGTATTTTTTTGTGAAGAATCAACAACAAGTGGGACACAATCATGAAGTGGAACCACATTTATTGGATATTTCAAACTTTTTTAACAAATTAAAAACTAAAAAATTGGGCGTGCAAGATTATTCAGCCCCTTTACTTTCAGTGCAGCAAACTCTCTCCAGAAGTTCAGTCAGGATCTCTGAATGATCCAATGTTGACCTAAATGACTAATGATGATAAATACAATCCACCTGTGTGTAATCAAGTCTCCGTATAAATGCACCTGCACTGTGATAGTCTCAGAGGTCCGTTAAAAGCGCAGAGAGCATCATGAAGAACAAGGAACACACCAGGCAGGTCCGAGATACTGTTGTGAAGAAGTTTAAAGCCGGATTTGGATACAAAAATATTTCCCAAGCTTTAAACATCCCAAGGAGCACGGTGCAAGCGATAATATTGAAATGGAGGGAGTATCAGACCACTGCAAATCTACCAAGACCTGGCCGTCCCTCTAAACTTTCAGCTCATACAAGGAGAAGACTGATCAGAGATGCAGCCAAGAGGCCCATGATCACTCTGGATGAACTGCAGAGATCTACAGCTGAGGTGGGAGACTCTGTCCATAGGACAACAATCAGTCGTATATTGCACAAATCTGGCCTTTATTGAAGAGTGGCAAGAAGAAATCCATTTCTTAAAGATATCCATAAAAAGTGTCGTTTAAAGTTTGCCACAAAAGCAACACAGCTCATCACCCTGAACACACCATCCCCACTGTCAAACATGGTGGTGGCAGCATCATGGTTTGGGCATGCTTTTCTTCAGCAGGGAAAGGGAAGATGGTTAAAATTGATGGGAAGATGGATGGAGCCAAATACAGGACCATTCTGGAAGAAAACCTGATGGAGTCTGCAAAAGACCTGAGACTGGGACGGAGATTTGTCTTCCAACAAGACAATGATCCAAAACATAAAGCAAAATCTACAATGGAATGGTTCAAAAATAAACATATCCAGGTGTTAGAATGGCCAAGTCAAAGTCCAGACCTGAATCCAATCGAGAATCTGTGGAAAGAACTGGAAACTGCTGTTCACAAATGCTCTCCATCCAACCTTACTGAGCTCGAGCTGTTTTGCAAGGAGGAATGGGAAAAAATGTCAGTCTCTCGTTGTGCAAAACTGATAGAGACATACCCCAAGCGACTTACAGCTGTAATCGCAGCAAAAGGTGGCGCTACAAAGTATTAACTTAAGGGGGCTGAATAATTTTGCACGCCCAATTTTTCAGTTTTTGATTTGTTAAAAAAGTTTGAAATATCCAATAAATGTCGTTCCACTTCATGATTGTGTCCCACTTGTTGTTGATTCTTCACAAAAAAATACAGTTTTATATCTTTATGTTTGAAGCCTGAAATGTGGCAAAAGGTCGCAAAGTTCAAGGGGGCCGAATACTTTCGCAATGCACTGTATATATATAATATGACATTTGTAATGTCTTTATTGTTTTGAAACTTCGGTATGTGTAATGTTGATTGTACATTTTTATTGTTTATTTCACTTTTGTATATTATCTACCTCACCTGCTTTGGCAATGTTAACACATGTTTCCCATGCCAATGAAGCCCCTTGAATTGAATTGACTTGGGGAGGGAGGGAGGGAGGGAGGGGGAGAGAGAGAGAGAGAGAGAGAGAGAGAGAGAGAGAGAGAGACAGAGAGACAGTTCCATAGCTGCAGGCAGAACAGTTGAAAGTGGAGCAGGAAAAGCACAACAAGGTAGCACGTCCGGTGAACAGGTCAGGGTTCCATAGCCTCAGGCTGAACAGTTGAAACTTGATCAGCAGCACGACCAGATGGACTGGGGACAGCAAGGAGTCATCAGGCCAGGTAGTTCTGAGGCATGGTTCTAGGGCTCAGGTCCTCAGAGAGAGAGAGAGAGAGAGAGAGAGAGAGAGAGAGAGAGAGACAGAGAGAGAGAGAGAGAGAGAGAGAGAGAGAGAGACAGAGAGAGAGAGAGAGAGAGACAGAGAGAGAGAGACAGAGAGAGAGAGAGAGACAGAGAGAGAGAGACAGAGAGAGATGTGAGAAGGAGCATACTTAAAACCATACAGGACACCAGTTAAGACAGGATAATTACAACAGATAGGGCAGACTGTACATAGACTATTGAAGCATAGATACTGGAGGCTGAGGCAGGGGGGCTCCCTCTATGGGGGCAGGTAGTAACCAGGCATGGTGTGGGACTGGAGATCCAGCCAGGCCAGGTGTGAGGCTATGGGCATTACACACATTACTGTTGAGGAATTTCAGAAATCACAACACTGATTGGGATGCCCTGCCCTGTTGTAAAACCTACTGCTGTTCATACAGCATTTAGCATGCGTCAACTACAATCCTATTCTTTGTTACTGTGAAATGTATATACAAGAATATATTGTTGGTGGAGTGCTACTGTGCTATCCTGCTTGACATTTCAATGGACCTCTGTTGGAGGGAAAGGGGGATACCTAGTAAGTTGTACAACTTCATGCATTCAACTGAAATGTGTCTTCTGCATTTGGAGGGTGACGATGACGATGATGACGATGAAGAGGATGACGACGGCTGGTCCGAAAGCAGTTGACTGCTTCAGTCAGATACATAACTCCTTGTTTCTCCTCTGCCGCCTCCAACTGCAGACTGACTAGCCTAACAAAAAGATTGGTATGATAATGATGAGGAGGAGGAGGAGGAAGAAGAAGAAGAGGGGAAAAGGCTGGCCATGGCTCACATCAACACCATTATCCCAGAAACCCTAGACCCACTCCAATTTGCATACGGCCCAAACACATCCACAGATGATGCAATCTCTCTTGCACTCCACACTGCCCTTACCCACCTGGACTAAAGGAACACCTATGTGAGAATGCCATTCATTGACTACAGCTCAGCGTTCAACACCATAGTGCCCACGAAGGTCATCAATAAGCTACGAACCCTGGGACTAAACACCTCCCTCTGCAACTGGATCCTGGACTTACCGCCCCCAGGTGGTAAGGGTAGGTAACAACACATCTGCCACGCTCATCCTCAACACTGGGGCCCCTCCGTGAAGAGGGCACGACAAAACCTATTGCCCCTCAGGAGACTGAAAAGATTTGGCATGTGTCCTCAGATCCTCAAAAGGTTCTACAACTGCACCATCAAGAGCACTGGTTGCATCACTGCCTGATATGGCAACTGCTCGGCCTCCGACGGCAAGGCACTACAGAGGGTAGTGCGTATGGCCCAGTACATCACTGGGGCCAAGCTTCCTGCTATCCAGTTCCTCTGTACCAGGTGATGTCAGAGGAAAGCCCTAAAAATTGTCAAAGACCCCCGCGCCCCCTAGTCATAGACTGTTTTCTCTGCTATCTCTGCAAGCAGTACTGGAGCACCAAGTCTAAATCCAAAAGGCTTCTTAACAGCTTCTACCCCCAAGCCATAAGACTCCTGAACAGCTAATCAAAGGGCTACCCAGACCCCTCTTTTACGCTGCTGCTACTCTCTGTTTGTTATCTATGCATAGTCACTTTAATTCTACCTACATGTCCATATTACCTCAATTACCTCTAACCGGTGCCCCCACACATTGACTCTGTACTGGTACCCCCTGCATATAGCCTCCACATTGACTCTGTACTGGTACCCCCTGTATATAGCCTCCACATTGACTCTGTACTGGTACCCCCTGTATATAGCCTCCACATTGACTCTGTACTGGTACCCCCTGTATATAGCCTCCACATTGACTCTGTACTGGTACCCCCTGTATATAGCCTCCACATTGACTCTGTACTGGTACCCCCTGTATATAGCCTCCACATTGACTCTGTACTGGTACCCCCTGTATATAGCCTCCACATTGACTCTGTACTGGTACCCCCTGTATATAGCCTCCACATTGACTCTGTACTGGTACCCCCTGTATATAGCCTCCACATTGACTCTGTACCGGTACCCCCTGTATATAGCCTCCACATTGACTCTGTACTGGTACCCCCTGCATATAGCCTCCACATTGACTCTGTACCGGTACCCCCTGTATATAGCCTCCACATTGACTCTGTACCGGTACCCCCTGTATATAGCCTCCACATTGACTCTGTACTGGTACCCCCTGTATATAGCCTCCACATTGACTCTGTACTGGTACCCCCTGTATATAGCCTCGCTATTGTTATTTTACTGCTGCTGTTTAATTATTTGTTACTTTTATTTTTTATTTGAAATGTTTTACTTGTCTATATTTTACTTAACACTTATTTTTCTTAAAACTTCTTAAAGCATTGTTGGTTAAGGGATTGTAAGTAAGCATTTCATTGTAAGGTTGTATTCAGCGTATGTGAGATATACAATTAGATTTGATTTGATTTGATGGGGGAGGAGCTTGAAAGACAAGGTAGTTCATAATGAAGATGAAGATGAAGAGGAGGAATCAGAGCCAGGGGTTCATGTCAAGTCTTAACCCTCTGGCTCTGGGACACCCTCTGGCTCTTGTCTTTCATCATCAATCTGCCAGAGCAAGGCTGCGAGCGTGAAAGAGAGGGGGCACACAGGGGCCCAGAGTGCCTGCAGGGCCTCCCACGCAGGCGGGCAGGGGCAACGCCTGGCAGTGTGTGTGTGTATGTGCCTATGTGTGTGTGTGTGTGTGAGTGTGTGTGTGTGTGTGTGTGTGTTTATTTGTGTGTGTGAGTGAGTGAGTGAGACTAGGCATATTAACTATCCCCCTCTTCCTCCCTGCCTCCCTGCCTCCCTCCCCAGCTCCTCTCATCCTCAGACATAGCGCTGCGGGCCTGCTGGTATGGAGACTGGCTGCATTGATCCACTTCAGCTGTGTGGGTGGACGCACCTCAGCTCCCTCGGCCCTCCCTGACCCTGGGGGTACGAGGATGCACGAGGGGGAGGTGCGAGGGGGAGGTGTGAGGAGCTCGGGTTAGACTGCCGAGCTCTCCACTGCTATGGTACGCCCACACACACTGTACCGCACGGAGGAACCAAAACACGCACGCACATACACACACATACTTTACTGTGCAGACAGATTTCTTGTTTTTTTGTATGCGGTATGTTAGAGTGAGTGGTGGCCATTCACAAAGAACATTTAGTATACGGACTTGTTGTATGTTATGGAGAAAAAGGTTATATGGACTGAAAACAACCCTAAGACAATAGGAACCCCAGATAGTTCTCATGTGTTTCTCTCCCCATGCACCAGATTACCATGTAGCCTCAGTCATCAGCCTCATCACTGTGAACCTGTGAAGAACTCTCGTTGGGTGGAGGGGGGGGGGTTAAGACGGGGGGCGGGGGGTGTCCTTTGAGAGACCCTCCATTGAAACATACTGGGAAACACCATTTGAGCTCTGAAGTCTGAAATGTTGCCTCATACTTCCCATGGGGGCGGGACGAGGGGTCATAAGCCCGTAAGATGTCCCAATCAAAGGGAAAATCACAAGGGAGGTGAAGAGGGGGTCTTTGGCTTGGGAAAAGGAGGTAGGAAGGGATGGATAGATGGAGGAAAGTGAATGGATGGAGGAGGGTCATGGATGAAAAGCCAAGTATGTAGCATTATAAAAAAAAAATTTAAAAAGAGGCCCTTGTTACAGAGAGAGAGAAACTGTATCGAGGGGACATTATGTCATGGCTGTCAAGTTAGTGTTCTTGTTGACAGGGGCGAGGGGCAAGGAGCCCCCACCCAGCCCCCTCTATCCTGGGCCTTGCAGTGGTGCATGCAGAGTGTGGGAAAGGGCGGCACAGGCACGTGTCAGATAAGATCAGCACCATAAACGACTGGGCCCTCCAGGGATGATCGGCAGAGTACTTTCAGTTGCAAACAGGACCACGTTGGCACATACATCCCCCCTCCCCAAACACAGAACAGCCACACCCCTGTGTGTGTGTGTGTCATTTTCTGCTTCCTCTCTCAGTCTGAGTATCTCTCCCTCCTGTCTGACTCACTCACTCCACACACTACTCTCTCTATTCAACTCTGTCCCTCATTCAGACTTCCCTTCCCCTTTTTCTCTCTCCTAGTTGCGCTGTTACAGATTAATGTCCGTTTTCAGTTTGTCATTCACAATCTCTCTCTCTTCTGTCATTCAGCCAGCCAGCCAGTCTTCAACTGTTGTTGTCATACTCTCAGAGTAGGAGAATTGGGACCAGAGTATTCTTTTGACTTCACCTTTATAAAACATATTCACACGGCGTCTGATTCACACGACTACATCCTCCATAGCTGGCACTCATTCATAAAGGGGATTCATCCCATTACCATGTCACTTCCAGGTCATTGACTCTCCAGGTCTAGTGATTGACTAACAGTTTTTTTTTTTACCAGGTTAAATGCTGTAAACACACTGTAACGAGGAAGCAAGAGCAGTTGGTGAGTTCAATAACATGGAACATGAAGACAAGACATACAAAACAAGCTCAGCGTACTGGACATGAAAACAAAACCAAGACGGTCTGAAGACTGAGGCTCCTGAGGGCTAAATAAATGGAGAGTAATAAAGGTGATGATCCAGGTGTGTTTAACGATGGGGAGCAGGTGTGCATAATGATGGTTGCCAGGTGTGCATAATGATGGTTGCCAGGTGTGCATAATGATGATTGCCAGGTGTGCATAATGTGGATTGCCAGGTGTGCGTAATTATGGTTGCCAGGTGTGCATAATGTGGGTTGCCAGGTGTACATAATTATGGTTGCCAGGTGTACATAATTATGGTTGCCAGGTGTGCATAATGTGGGTTGCCAGGTGTGTGTAATTATGGTTGCCAGGTGTGCATAATGATGGTTGCCAGGTGTGCGTAATTATGGTTACCAGGTGTGCATAATGTGGGTTGCCAGGTGTACGTAATTATGGTTGCCAGGTGTGCATAATGTGGGTTGCCAGGTATGCGTAATTATGGTTGCCAGGTGTGCATCATGATGGTTAGCGAGCATTTCTACTTTGCCAATATAATCCATCCACCTGACAGGTGTGGCATATGAAGAAGCTGATTAAAGAGCATGATCATTACACAGGTGAACCTTGTAATGGGGACAATAAAAGGCCACTCTAAAATGTGCAGTTTTGTCACACAACACAATGCCACAGATGTCTCAAGTTTTGAGGAAGCATGCAATTGGCATGCTGACTGCAGGAATGTCCGCTAGAGCTGTAGCGTTTCTCTATCATAAGTTGCCTCCAATGTTGTTTTAGAGAGTTTTCCAGTACGTCCAACTGGCCTCACAACAGCAGACCACGTGTAACCACGCCAGCCCAGGACCTCCACATCCGGCTGAGGGATTGTCTGAGACCAGCCACCGGACAGCTGATGAAACTGAGGAGTATTTCTGTCTGATGTAACTGTGGATTTGCACAACTGAAGAATTTCTGCACAAACTTTCAGAAACCATGTCAGGGAAGCTCATCGGCCTCACTATGGTCTTAACCTGACTGCAGTGTTGCGTCGTAACCAACTTTAGTGCGGAAATGCTCACCTTCGATTGCCACTGACACGCTAGAGAGCACACTCTTTATGAATGAATCCCAGTTTCAACTGTACTGGGTAGATGGCAGACAGTGTAGCATGTATGGCGTCGTGTGTGTGAGCGGTTTTCTGACGTCAACGTTGTGAACAGCTACGGACTATGAACACAATGGCATTTTAGCGATGGCAATTTGAATACACAGAGATACCGTGATGAGATCCTGAGGCCCATTGTCATACCATTAATCTGCTGACAACACCTCCTGTTTCAGTATGATAATGCACAGCCCCACGTTGCAAGGATCTGTACAAAATTCCTGGAAGCTGAAAATGTCCCAGTTTTTATATTGCCTGCATGCTCATCAGCCATGTCTCCCATTGAGCATGTTTGGGATACTCTGGATCGACGAGTAGGACAGCGTGTTCCAGTTGCCAATATCCAGCAACTTCGCACAGCCATTGAAGAGGATTGAATGGCAATAATGGCGTCGTAGGGGATGGCTGCCATTTTACGGTCTCCTAACCAACCGTGCTATTTTGTGTGTTTTGTCGCATTGTTTGTAACTTATTTTGTACGTAATGTCGCTGCTACCATCTCTTATGACCGAAAAGAGCTCTTTGATATCAGAACAGCGATGACTCACTTCACTTAAAAATACCTACGCGAAGGATGTACTGCTTCTCTGAGACCAGTTCCAAATCCCTGTCATTCGCTTGAAGAAAATATGCAAATACAGAGAGCAGAGATCGTGGTGCCTTGTGCGAAGTGGTCGGCGAGTGGGTAACCGGCCTCTACCATCCGTTCTATTGGCCAACATGCAATCACTGGAAAATACATTGGATGATCGCCACTCAAGACTATCCTACCAACTGTCTTATGGCTGGACGACGACACGCATAATCTACAGTTCGCTGGGTTTTCCGTGCATCGGCAGGACAGAACAGCTACGGTAAGACGATTGGTGGTGGTGTGTGTCTATTTGTTAATAACAGCTGGTGCGCGATGTGTACTTTTAAAGAGAACTTGAGGTATTGCTTGCCGAAGGGTAGAGCACCTCATCAGAAACTGTAGACCACACTATCTACCAAGACAGTTTTCATGTATATTTCTCATAGCTGTCTGGTTACCACCACAAACCGATGCTGGCACTAAGACCACACTCAACAAGTTGTATAAGGCCATAAGCAAACAAGAAAAGGCTCATCCAGATGTGACGCTCTAGTGGCCAGGGACGTTAATGCAGGCAAACTTAAATCCATTTGACCTAATTTCTACCAGCATGTGACATGTGCAACCAGAGTGAGAAAAAAGACCACCTTTACTCCACACACAGAGACGCATACAAATCTCTCCCTCGAATTCCATTTGGCAAATCTGACCATAATTCTAGCCTCCTGATTCCTGCTAAGAAGCAAAAACTAAAACAGGAAGTACCAGTGACTCGCTCAATACAGAAGTGGTCAGGTGACAGGTAGGCTATGCTACAGGACTGTTTTGCTAGCACAGACTGGAATATGTGCAGGGATTCATCCAATTGCATTGAGAAGTACACCACCTAAGTCACTGGCTTCAGCAATAAGTGCATCAATGACGTCGTCCCCACAGTGGCCGGACATACATATCCCAACCAGAAGCCATGGTTTACAGGCAACATCCGCACTGAGCTAAAGGCTCGAGCTGCCGCTTTCAAGTAGCGGGACACTAATGCAGACGCTTATAAGAAATCCCTCTACGCCCTCAGACAAACCATCAAACAGGCAAAGCATCAATACAGGACTAAGACTGAATCCTACGACACCGGCTCAGACGCTCGTCGGTCGTGTCAGGGCTTGCAAATTATTACGGACTACAAAGGGCAACCCAGCCACGAGCTGCCCAGTGACACAAGCCTACCAGACGAGCTAAATTCCTTTTATGCTCTTTTCGAGGCAAGCAACACCGAAGTGTGCATGAGAGCACGAGCTGTTCTGAATGACTGGGTGATCATGCTCTCCGTAGCTGATATGAGCAAGACCTTCAAACAGGTCAACATTCACAAGGCCACGGGGCCAGACTGATAACCTGGATGTTTACTCAGAGCATGATTGAAAAGATTTGTCATGTGTCCCCAGATCTTCAAAAAGTTCTACAACTGCACCATCCAGAGCATCCTGACCGGTTGCATCACCGCCTGTATGGCAACTGCTCGGTATCAGACCGTAAGGCCCTACAAAGGGTAGTGCATTCGTCCCAGTACATCACTGGGGCCAAGTTTCTTGCCATCCAGGACCCAAATACTTGGCGGTGTCAGAGAAAGGCCCCAAAAATTGTCAAAGACTGCAGTCACTCAAGTTATAAACTGTTTCTCTGGCAAGCGGTAACGGAGCGCCAAGTCTAGGTTCAAAAGGCTCCTTAACATCTTCTACCCCCAAGCCATAAGACTGCTGAACAATTAATCAAATGGCCACCCGGACGTGTTGCACTGCATGAGGCAAATGGTGGTCCCACCAGATACTGACTGGTTTTCTGATCCACACCCCTACCTTTATTTTGAAGGTATCTGTGACCAACATGTGAAATCCTTAGATTAGGCCCTAATGAATTTATTTAAATTGACTGATTTCCTTATATGAACTGTAACTCAGTAAAATCTTTGAAATTGTTGCACATTGTGTTAATATTTTTGTCAGGGTTTAATATCCATACCGTATCTGCAAATCAACATCTAAATATAATGCCATATCTGAAGCTCCGTATCTCGAACTAAACGCGAAAGTTATGTGTGTTTGCATACCTGCATGTTTGCGTGTGCGTTCGTATGTACGTACGTGCATGCATGCGTGTGTGTCTCTCTCACAAGACACAGTCTGGAAGGCTATTCTCACATGTACAGTGCTCACTCCTCATAGCAACCGCCACAACACACACACACTCAAACACAGCACACACACACTTGTGTATATACACACAAAGGGACTTGTACACAACACACATACAGTACAACAGCAAGTCCCCTGAAACACACACACACACACACAGCATATCTGACAGGCTCCTTGTGCCAACACATCCGTGTCCTTCCCTTCCCACAAACCAAACATGTTTAGATAGGGGGTTGAATGGTTAGAGCACATTTCAACAGTTTTATTTATGTGCTTCTAGGGGTGTGACGTTTAAACTAAATTGGGATCGTTAATGTTTTGAAAAAAAATCTCTTAACGAAGAACGTATTTATAGGAATTTTTACTAAATTAAACAATACGTAACGCAACAAGTAGGAGATAAACATCTTTGAAATGATTTGCCACGGACATAAACGCTCCGCGCGTCATCCTTGTTAACATTTGAAAACTGTCAGAGAGTGAGACAGGGAAGTGACAGGAGCAGAGTCCTTGTATGGCAGTACTTTGAGAAGTTAAATGGGAAGGTTGTGAAATGCAAACGTTGCAAGGTGGAATTGAGTTACAGTGGCAGTACAGGTGCTCGAAGGGAGGAACCGTGAGACCCAACACGTTGCTGGAGGCAGTGGATACGGGACGGAGTGAGAAAATCATTGCACTAAATTACAGAAATGATTGAAGTTGATATGCAGCCATTGTCAATGGTAGAGTAGGTCAGCTTCACTGCCCTGATGGCATGACTAGAACCAAGATGCCATGTCGAAAAACCGTGACGGCCCGGATGGAGAAATGGATTGTTCTGCAAGTAAGGCCTATAAAGTGTCCGTTCTTAACATCAGGTGTTTGGACGTTTATGAACAGGCTTTCATGCACCACTGCAACGACCCGTCACATTGATGAGAAGTGGGCAGTGGTAACGACCCATGAGAAGTGGGCAGTGGTAACGACCCATGAGAAGTGGGCAGTGGTAACGACCCATGAGAAGTGGGCAGTGGTAACGACCCATGAGAAGTGGGCAGTGGTAACAACCCATGAGAAGTGGGCAGTGGTAACGACCCATGAGAAGTGGGCAGTGGTAACAACCCATGAGAAGTGGGCAGTGGTAACGACCCATGAGAAGTGGGCAGTGGTAACGACCCATGAGAAGTGGGCAGTGGTAACGACCCATGAGAAGTGGTGGAAAAAGTACCCAGTTGTCATACTTGAATAAAAGTAAAGATACCTTAATAGAAAATGACTCAAATAAAGTGAAAGTCACCCAGTTAAATACTACTTCAGTAAAAGTCTAAAACTATTTGGTTTTTAATAAAAAGTATGAAAAGTAAATGTAATTGCAAAAATGTACTTAAGTATCAAAAGTAAAAGTATAAATCCTTTAAAATTGCTTATATCAAGCAAACCAGAAGGCACAATTTGTTTTGGGAGAGGGGGGGGGGGGGGGATAACTAGGGTTACACTCAAACACAAAAGAAGAATTTGTGTTTAGTGAGTCTGCCAGTTCAGAGGCAGTAAGGATGTCCAGGGATGTTCTCTTGATAAGTTTGTGAATTGGACCATTTTCCTGACCTGCTGAGCATAAAAAAAATGTAACGAGTACTTTTGGATGTCAGGGAAAATATATGTAGTAAAAAGTACATTATTTTCTTTAGGAATGTAGAGAGGTAAAAAGTGTCAAAAATATATATAGTAAAGTAAAGTACAGATACCCCAAATAACTACTTAAGTAGTACTTTAAAGTATTTTTACTTAAGTACTTTACAACACTGGATGTACTACTGACAACATGGAAGAGAGGAACACAGCAGAGAACCAAACACGGCATTAACTACCATCATTGCTGAGTGGGCGGGCGCTGTCTGGTAAGTTTTCCACTAGATGGCACAGCCACAAAGCCAAAATTGGATATCGTAAGCATTAATGAAAACAAACATTTAATTTAAGTTTAGGCGTGAGGTTGGCAATGCGGCTAAGGTTAGGGTTAGGTTTAATGTCACATTTTAAAAAGAGGAATTGTGTAAATATGTGGGGTTTATGACTTTGTGGCTGTGGTAACTAGTGACAACCATCTGGTAGGTAGACAGGTCTCTGTCGACGGGTCCAAGGTGAGGGGCCCCTTGTTCCTGAACATGCCGCTCGGGGGTCTCCGGCACGATGCAGTAATTGGGCATCAAACAGGCTTTATCCCTAATCCCCCATGTTCACACGTAAGGGGAGGTGGTCATACCCGGCAGGCGCCGAGACGAACACAACATCTCTAGAATACAGTATGGACATTACACTATGTCCTGATTAGCTGAGAGTAAAGGAGAAGCACCAACTCTCAACAACACACACACTGTGCTGACCTCACACAGAGTAAAGGAGAGGCACCAACTCTCAACAACACACACACTGTGCTGACCTCACACATAGTAAAGGAGAGGCACCAACTCTCAACAACACACACACTGTGCTGACCTCACACAGAGTAAAGGAGAGGCACCAACTCTCAACAACACACACACTGTATGGACATTACACTATGTCCTGATTAGCTGAGAGTAAAGGAGAAGCACCAACTCTCAACAACACACACACTGTGCTGACCTCACACAGAGTAAAGGAGAGGCACCAACTCTCAACAACACACACACTGTGCTGACCTCACACATAGTAAAGGAGAGGCACCAACTCTCAACAACACACACACTGTGCTGACCTCACACAGAGTAAAGGAGAGGCACCAACTCTCAACAACACACACACTGTGCTGACCTCACACATAGTAAAGGAGAGGCACCAACTCTCAACAACACACACACTGTGCTGACCTCACACATAGTAAAGGAGAGGCACCAACTCTCAACAACACACACACTGTGCTGACCTCACACATAGTAAAGGAGAGGCACCAACTCTCAACAACACACACACTGTGCTGACCTCACACATAGTAAAGTAGAGGCACCAACTCTCAACAACACATCGCTTTTCCCCACCCATTCCCTTCCCATCCACACACATCCCCTTCCTACTCCCCCCCCCCCCCCCCCCCCCCCCCCCCCCCCCACTACACACAGGGAGTCCCAGTGGGATGTAGGATATGCTGTCAGGGGTGAGAGAGGGCCAGCTCTTAATGATCAGGAAGTTACAATGTCAGACACGTAGCGAGGGAGCAAGGGACAAGTTTTGATATCCCGCTGCCTTGTTACTGTTGTCCACCATCAAACAAAATCTCTCTCCTCTCCCCTCTCCTCTCTCCTCTTTCTCTCCCCTCCCCTCTCCCCTCTTTCTCTCTCCCCTCTTCCTCTCCCCTCTCCTCTCTCCTCTCCCCTCTCCTCTCCCCTCTTCCTCTCCCCTCTTCCTCTCCCCTCTTCCTCTCCCCTCTTTCTCTCCCCTCTTTCTCTCCCCTCTTTCTCTCCCCTCTTTCTCTCCCCTCTTTCTCTCCCCTCTTCCTCTCCCCTCTTCCTCTCCCCTCTCCTCTCCCCTCTTTCTCTCCCCTCTCCTCTCCCCTCTTCCTCTCCCCTCTTCCTCTCCCTTCTTTCTCTCTCCTTTCTCTCAGCAGTTCTCTCTTTTACCTTGTCGTCTCTTAACCCAGGGTTTTTAAATCCGAGTCGGAGAGGGGTGTACAGGTGGTCCCACTGTATTTGTCTGTGTGCTGGGGCACTTTGGGGATTTGTTGAGCGGTCAGCAGCACGCTCGTTTTTTTTCCCAGGCAGGGTTGTAATTGTTAGGAGGGTGACCTCAGTTTCCTTTTAAAATCACAACGAGCAGAACGTTTATTTAGAGAAGGACAGGGGGAGAGGAAAGGGACGGACCATGTGGCCTTGGCCCAGACATCAAAGACCAGAGCAGAGGAAGGGGGAGGGAGAGAGAGAGGGAGAGTGGGGGGGAGGAGCATTATTTTTGTATTTTTTTTATGCGGGTGAACTAAGACAGAAAGGGGGAGAATTAAAACATTTATAAGAGGAGAGAGAGACCAAAATGTTTTTGTTTTATTACAGTTGTGACAGACTGCATTAACGTTGTTACTTTGACTGATCGGGCACCTGGAAAGGTCTGCAACGGTGGTTGGCCTCATTCCCACTGAGATGACGTCATGTGGGTAGCTACTGGAGTTGCGATGGACGAACAGACGTCTCTCGGTTTCAAAGCTCTTGACATCGATACCCGCTGAGCTCAATTAGATGAAAAAGACCTAGTCAGGAGGATGCACTCAACGATCAATCGTAAAGAGAAAAACTCAAGACTGTAAATCAAATCAAAAGCCTTCCCTGATAATAACCTGGATACAATGTCTCCTGAGATAATGCGCCAGACTACATACATTGGAGGGGAAAACGTAACACGTACAATGCTACCACTTCAGGACAATTCATTGTTTACAAGGATCGTAATAATAAGTGAGGAATCAAATCAGCATCACACGCTTTAAAGCCATTAGTCAGTGGTGGAGTTCACACAAGGTACACACACACACAAGGTACACACACACACAAGGTACACACACGCACAAGGTACACACACACACAAGGTACACACACACACAAGGTACACACACGCACAAGGTACACACACACACAAGGTACACACACACACAAGGTACACACACACATGCTGGCCTAGAAAGCAGATCTTCTTTCCTTTTCAAACAATTGTAAGAGAGAGCGAGAGAGAGAGAGAGAGAGAGAGAGAGAGAGAGAGAATGTCCATGAAAAGGTTAAGAGCAGCAGCGTGCGATTATGTACACACACAGACAGACAGACACATGCAGACAGACAGACAGACAGACAGACAGACAGACAGACAGACAGACAGACAGACAGACAGACAGACACACAGACAGACAGACACACCCACACGCAAACACCTCCCTCCTATGACTCCACATCACCACAAGTGCCAAGGGTGGAACCCCCCCCCTCCCTACGCTGATGGTTGGGGCCGTGGCCTGGCCGGCCACAGGCTGTGGAATGTGTGAGAGCCATGTGTCAAATCCCCAGACTGTGGGAAAGTGCTGCTCTCTGCTGAACTTGGCTGCCTCCCCTCTCTCCCTCCCTTGTTCCCTCTCTCGTTTTATATCTCCCTCTCGGCGAGCGCCCTTCCCCGCTACAGCCCAGTGGGAGTGAGACTCTTGCTTGTGTGTGTGTGTGGGTGGGGGGGGGATGTTGTGCGTCTGCCTCGCGCAGCACACAGGAAGTCAGTGGCGTGCCGCCTGGAACGACCACTTCCTGCAGACTGTTTCTATGCCAACAGGCCCCAGTGCCTGAGGAAGAACAGAGAGGCTACACAGCTCTCTTTTCTCTTGTCCTCCCTCTTTCCCTCCCCCCTTTCTCTTATTCTCCCTCCCCCTTTCTCTTATTCTCCCTCCCCCTTTCTCTTATTCTCCCTCCCCCTTTCTCTTATTCTCCCTCCCCCTTTCTCTTATTCTCCCTCCCCCTTTCTCTTATTCTCCCTCCCCCTTTCTCTTATTCTCCCTCCCCCTTTCTCTTATTCTCCCTCCCCCTTTCTCTTATTCTCCCTCTCCCTTTCTCTTATTCTCCCTCCCCCTTTCTCTTATTCTCCCTCCCCCTTTCTCTTATTCTCCCTCCCCCTTTCTCTTATTATCCCTCCCCCTTTCTCTTATTCTCCCTCCCCCTTTCTCTTATTCTCCCTCCCCCTTTCTCTTATTCTCCCTCCCCCTTTCTCTTATTCTCCCTCCCCCTTTCTCTTATTCTCCCTCCCCCTTTCTCTTATTCTCCCTCCCCCTTTCTCGTATTCTCCCTCCCCCTTTCTCTTATTCTCCCTCCCCCTTTCTCTTATTCTCCCTCCCCCTTTCTCTTATTCTCCCTCCCCCTTTCTCTTATTCTCCCTCCCCCTTTCTCTTATTCTCCCTCCCCCTTTCTCTTATTCTCCCTCCCCCTTTCTCTTATTCTCCCTCCCCCTTTCTCTTATTCTCCCTCTCCCTTTCTCTCATTCTCCCTCCCCCTTTCTCACACACCACGCGCAAACACCATCCCTCCCAACATATATTCCCATCACACACACACACACACACACACACACACACACACACACACACACACACACACACACACACACACACACACACACACACGCACACACACGCCCCTCAAACCCATGTGTGACGAGGGATCCTGGCTGAGTGCTGAGAGTTTAGATATGTCTGGTCTGAGTAATGTGTCAGACCACCCCTCCCTGCCTCGAGTCACCCCAGTCACCTGCCTCGGGTCACCCCAGTCACCTGCCTCGGGTCACCCCAGTCACCTGCCTCGAGTCACCCCAGTCACCTGCCTCGAGTCACCCCAGTCACCTGCCTCGAGTCACCCCAGTCACCTGCCTCGAGTCACCCTAGTCACCTGCCTCGAGTCACCCCAGTCACCTGCCTCGGGTCACCCCAGTCACCAGCCTGACATAAAGCATGTCTGATAGACAAAAACACACCCACATACCTGTATATATACAGATGAAAACATAAAGGCGCTCGTGCTCACAGACAGTCACACATCAGGCACCTGGGCTCTATAGCTGACCCCAGGTCAGATCAGCCTGGCCCCCAGGCCTACAATATCAGGCCCCAGGGTTCAATCAAACTGACCTGAGACCTGGAACACATTAACACATTGCACACCTCTCACATTACACTGCACTGCTTTGGCAGATGCTCTGAAGCATCCCAAGTGGCACCCTAATCCCTATAAAGTGCACAACTTTAGACCAGGGCTCCACAAAACCCTCCCCATGCAGGTATCCGTAGTTTGTATAGAGGGATAGTTAAGGGGATATTGGTATACTGAAACTGTATTCCACCTCTACTAGAACTGGAGTAAAGCTACATAGTACAGTCCCATGTCACAGTTACGTAGGTTTTGCTATGTTCAATTGTATCAGGTGTCAAAACTATGAAAACAGATGTCCATACTTTCACACACAGTACACACACACACACTCAGTACACACAGAGTAGACAGTACACATGTGCAGTACACACATGCAGTACACACACGCACACTCAGTACACACACAGAGTGCACACACAGTACACACACGCACACTCAGTACACACACAGTAGACAGTACACATGTGCAGTACACACATGCAGTACACACACGCACACTCAGTACACACACAGAGTGCACACACAGTACACACACACAGTACACACACACCCCTTCTCTGGGTGTGATCTAGGCGCCAAGAGCGTCTCCCTATTCATGCTGATCCCATTCTCCCACACAGACATGCGAGATCCCATTCCCCCACAGAGAGAGAGAGAGAGAGAGAGAGAGAGAGAGAGAGAGAGAGAACGAGCACAAGAACAAGAACAAGAACAAGAAAGAGAGAAGGAGAGAGACAGAACGAGAGAAGGAGAGAGTATGGTCAGGTGGGCCTGCCTGGTAGGCATGGTTGGTGTGGTCCAGAATCTGGGCATGGTTGGTGTGGCCCAGTATCTGGACATGGTTGGTGTGGTCCAGAATCTGGGCATGGTTGGTGTGGCCCAGTATCTGGACATGGTTGGTGTGGTCCAGTATCTGGACATGGTTGGTGTGGCCCAGAATCTGGACATGGTTGGTGTGGTCCAGAATCTGGGCATGGTTGGTGTGGCCCAGAATCTGGGCATGGTTGGTGTGGCCCAGAATCTGGGCATGGTTGGTGTGGCCCAGAATCTGGGCATGGTTGGTGTGGCCCAGAATCTGGGCATGGTTGGTGTGGCCCAGAATCTGGGCATGGTTGGTGTGGTCCAGAATCTGGACATGGTTGGTGTGGCCCAGAATCTGGGCATGGTTGGTGTGGTCCAGAATCTGGGCATGGTTGGTGTCAACTGCCAAAGATGTAGTGGAGTGGTTATGGAAAGTTAACACTGGAGCCCTTTACTGTACTCTGCCAGCTGGAGCCTGGCACACAAACAAACACACACAGCCACCACACACACAGCCACCACACACACAGCCACCATACACACAGCCACCACACACACAGCCACCACACACACAGCCACCACACACACAGCCACCATACACACACACCTACATACGTACTGGCATGCACTCTAGCCATCAGAATAAGTTTCCCTCTGTCCCACATGGCCTTGACACTCTACCTTCCGGCATTGCTGCTGGCTCTTGTTAGCATGCCAGCCCTTCGTCTTATTCCCACACTCTCATCTCTGGCCTGTAGGCCTGGCCCAGAGAGAGGGCAGCAGAAGGACTCCCATCTCTGGCCTGTAGGCCTGGCCCAGAGAGAGGGCAGCAGAAGGACCCCCTCCCTCTCTACACACGTTCTTAACCCTCTCAACCACCATTAACCAGGGATGGGAGGATGCATTTCCATTCAGCCCTCTGACTCACTCTTATTGTCTCCTTCCCTCTCACCCTCTTCTTCCCTCTCCCCCCTCTTCTTTCCTCTCCTGCCCTCTCCCCCCTCTTCTTTCCTCTCCTGCCCCCCCTCCCCCCTTTGCCCTCTTCCCCCTCACCTTCCCTCTTTTTCCCTCTCTCTCCTCCTTAATATGACCCTAACTACAGTATGTATGTAAGCATCATACAGCAGCCAATGAGATTAATATGACCCTAACTACATGACCCTATATATGAACAACAGTTTGAACAACCTCCACAGACTTACCCGTTAAGTGATGATTGAATCATTATATCACCTAAATAGTTGAAATATTTCTACTTTAAAGTCCGCTTGAGAAGGGGGGTGGGGGGTCTGCATGGTAAATAAATGGGTAAGGACTGTGTGGGCTGCTGGTCTCATCGTGGTTTAGTGAGGTACAGTAATGTGCGGGCTGCTGGTCTCATCGTGGTTTAGTGAGGTATAGTAATGTGTGGGCTGCTGGTCTCATCGTGGTTTAGTGAGGTATAGTAATGTGTGGGCTGCTGGTCTCATCGTGGTTTAGTGGGGTATAGTAATGTGTGGGCTGCTGGTCTCATCGTGGTTTAGTGAGGTATAGTAATGTGTGGGCTGCTGGTCTCATCGTGGTTTAGTGAGGTATAGTAATGTGCGGGCTGCTGGTCTCATCGTGGTTTAGTGAGGTATAGTAATGTGTGGGCTGCTGGTCTCATCGTGGTTTAGTGGGGTATAGTAATGTGTGGGCTGCTGGTCTCATCGTGGTTTAGTGAGGTATAGTAATGTGCGGGCTGCTGGTCTCATCGTGGTTTAGTGAGGTACAGTAGCAGACAGAGTTATGGTGTTGTGGTTTAGTGAGGTATAGTAATGTGCGGGCTGCTGGTCTCATCGTGGTTTAGTGAGGTATAGTAATGTGTGGGCTGCTGGTCTCATCGTGGTTTAGTGAGGTATAGTAATGTGTGGGCTGCTGGTCTCATCGTGGTTTAGTGAGGTACAGTAGCAGACAGAGTTATGGTGTTGTGGTTTAGTGAGGTATAGTAATGTGTGGGCTGCTGGTCTCATCGTGGTTTAGTGAGGTATAGTAGCAGACAGAGTTATGGTGTTGTGGTTTAGTGAGGTATAGTAATGTGTGGGCTGCTGGTCTCATCGTGGTTTAGTGAGGTACAGTAGCAGACAGAGTTATGGTGTTGTGGTTTAGTGAGGTATAGTAATGTGTGGGCTGCTGGTCTCATCGTGGTTTAGTGAGGTATAGTAATGTGCGGGCTGCTGGTCTCATCGTGGTTTAGTGAGGTATAGTAATGTGTGGGCTGCTGGTCTCATCGTGGTTTAGTGAGGTATAGTAATGTGCGGGCTGCTGGTCTCATCGTGGTTTAGTGAGGTACAGTAGCAGACAGAGTTATGGTGTTGTGGTTTAGTGAGGTACAGTAATGTGCGGGCTGCTGGTCTCATCGTGGTTTAGTGAGGTACAGTAGCAGACAGAGTTATGGTGTTGTGGTTTAGTGAGGTATAGTAATGTGTGGGCTGCTGGTCTCATCGTGGTTTAGTGAGGTATAGTAATGTGCGGGCTGCTGGTCTCATCGTGGTTTAGTGAGGTATAGTAATGTGTGGGCTGCTGGTCTCATCGTGGTTTAGTGAGGTATAGTAATGTGCGGGCTGCTGATCTCATCGTGGTTTAGTGAGGTACAGTAGCAGACAGAGTTATGGTGTTGTGGTTTAGTGAGGTACAGTAATGTGCGGGCTGCTGGTCTCATCGTGGTTTAGTGAGGTACAGTAGCAGACAGAGTTATGGTGTTGTGGTTTAGTGAGGTATAGTAATGTGTGGGCTGCTGGTCTCATCGTGGTTTAGTGAGGTATAGTAGCAGACAGAGTTATGGTGTTGTGGTTTAGTGAGGTATAGTAATGTGTGGGCTGCTGGTCTCATCGTGGTTTAGTGAGGTACAGTAGCAGACAGAGTTATGGTGTTGTGGTTTAGTGAGGTATAGTAATGTGTGGGCTGCTGGTCTCATCGTGGTTTAGTGAGGTATAGTAATGTGCGGGCTGCTGGTCTCATCGTGGTTTAGTGAGGTATAGTAATGTGTGGGCTGCTGGTCTCATCGTGGTTTAGTGAGGTATAGTAATGTGTGGGCTGCTGGTCTCATCGTGGTTTGGTGAGGTACAGTAGCAGACAGAGTTATGGTGTTGTGGTTTAGTGAGGTATAGTAATGTGTGGGCTGCTGGTCTCATCGTGGTTTAGTGAGGTATAGTAATGTGCGGGCTGCTGGTCTCATCGTGGTTTAGTGAGGTATAGTAATGTGTGGGCTGCTGGTCTCATCGTGGTTTAGTGAGGTATAGTAATGTGCGGGCTGCTGGTCTCATCGTGGTTTAGTGAGGTACAGTAGCAGACAGAGTTATGGTGTTGTGGTTTAGTGAGGTACAGTAATGTGCGGGCTGCTGGTCTCATCGTGGTTTAGTGAGGTACAGTAGCAGACAGAGTTATGGTGTTGTGGTTTAGTGAGGTATAGTAATGTGTGGGCTGCTGGTCTCATCGTGGTTTAGTGAGGTATAGTAATGTGCGGGCTGCTGGTCTCATCGTGGTTTAGTGAGGTATAGTAATGTGTGGGCTGCTGGTCTCATCGTGGTTTAGTGAGGTATAGTAATGTGCGGGCTGCTGGTCTCATCGTGGTTTAGTGAGGTACAGTAGCAGACAGAGTTATGGTGTTGTGGTTTAGTGAGGTACAGTAATGTGCGGGCTGCTGGTCTCATCGTGGTTTAGTGAGGTACAGTAGCAGACAGAGTTATGGTGTTGTGGTTTAGTGAGGTATAGTAATGTGTGGGCTGCTGGTCTCATCGTGGTTTAGTGAGGTATAGTAGCAGACAGAGTTATGGTGTTGTGGTTTAGTGAGGTATAGTAATGTGTGGGCTGCTGGTCTCATCGTGGTTTAGTGAGGTACAGTAGCAGACAGAGTTATGGTGTTGTGGTTTAGTGAGGTATAGTAATGTGTGGGCTGCTGGTCTCATCGTGGTTTAGTGAGGTATAGTAATGTGCGGGCTGCTGGTCTCATCGTGGTTTAGTGAGGTATAGTAATGTGTGGGCTGCTGGTCTCATCGTGGTTTAGTGAGGTATAGTAATGTGCGGGCTGCTGGTCTCATCGTGGTTTAGTGAGGTATAGTAATGTGTGGGCTGCTGGTCTCATCGTGGTTTAGTGAGGTATAGTAATGTGTGGGCTGCTGGTCTCATCGTGGTTTAGTGAGGTACAGTAGCAGACAGAGTTATGGTGTTGTGGTTTAGTGAGGTACAGTAATGTGCGGGCTGCTGGTCTCATCGTGGTTTAGTGAGGTATAGTAGCAGACAGAGTTATGGTGTTGTGGTTTAGTGAGGTATAGTAATGTGTGGGCTGCTGGTCTCATCGTGGTTTAGTGAGGTACAGTAGCAGACAGAGTTATGGTGTTGTGGTTTAGTGAGGTATAGTAATGTGTGGGCTGCTGGTCTCATCGTGGTTTAGTGAGGTATAGTAGCAGACAGAGTTATGGTGTTGTGGTTTAGTGAGGTATAGTAATGTGTGGGCTGCTGGTCTCATCGTGGTTTAGTGAGGTACAGTAGCAGACAGAGTTATGGTGTTGTGGTTTAGTGAGGTATAGTAATGTGTGGGCTGCTGGTCTCATCGTGGTTTAGTGAGGTATAGTAGCAGACAGAGTTATGGTGTTGTGGTTTAGTGAGGTATAGTAATGTGTGGGCTGCTGGTCTCATCGTGGTTTAGTGAGGTACAGTAGCAGACAGAGTTATGGTGTTGTGGTTTAGTGAGGTATAGTAATGTGTGGGCTGCTGGTCTCATCGTGGTTTAGTGAGGTACAGTAGCAGACAGAGTTATGGTGTTGTGGTTTAGTGAGGTATAGTAATGTGTGGGCTGCTGGTCTCATCGTGGTTTAGTGAGGTATAGTAATGTGCGGGCTGCTGGTCTCATCGTGGTTTAGTGAGGTATAGTAATGTGTGGGCTGCTGGTCTCATCGTGGTTTAGTGAGGTATAGTAATGTGTGGGCTGCTGGTCTCATCGTGGTTTAGTGAGGTACAGTAGCAGACAGAGTTATGGTGTTGTGGTTTAGTGAGGTACAGTAATGTGCGGGCTGCTGGTCTCATCGTGGTTTAGTGAGGTACAGTAGCAGACAGAGTTATGGTGTTGTGGTTTAGTGAGGTATAGTAATGTGTGGGCTGCTGGTCTCATCGTGGTTTAGTGAGGTATAGTAGCAGACAGAGTTATGGTGTTGTGGTTTAGTGAGGTATAGTAATGTGTGGGCTGCTGGTCTCATCGTGGTTTAGTGAGGTACAGTAGCAGACAGAGTTATGGTGTTGTGGTTTAGTGAGGTATAGTAATGTGTGGGCTGCTGGTCTCATCGTGGTTTAGTGAGGTATAGTAATGTGCGGGCTGCTGGTCTCATCGTGGTTTAGTGAGGTATAGTAATGTGTGGGCTGCTGGTCTCATCGTGGTTTAGTGAGGTATAGTAATGTGCGGGCTGCTGGTCTCATCGTGGTTTAGTGAGGTATAGTAGCAGACAGAGTTATGGTGTTGTGGTTTAGTGAGGTATAGTAATGTGTGGGCTGCTGGTCTCATCGTGGTTTAGTGAGGTACAGTAGCAGACAGAGTTATGGTGTTGTGGTTTAGTGAGGTATAGTAATGTGTGGGCTGCTGGTCTCATCGTGGTTTAGTGAGGTATAGTAATGTGCGGGCTGCTGGTCTCATCGTGGTTTAGTGAGGTATAGTAATGTGTGGGCTGCTGGTCTCATCGTGGTTTAGTGAGGTATAGTAATGTGCGGGCTGCTGGTCTCATCGTGGTTTAGTGAGGTATAGTAATGTGTGGGCTGCTGGTCTCATCGTGGTTTAGTGAGGTATAGTAATGTGTGGGCTGCTGGTCTCATCGTGGTTTAGTGAGGTACAGTAGCAGACAGAGTTATGGTGTTGTGGTTTAGTGAGGTACAGTAATGTGCGGGCTGCTGGTCTCATCGTGGTTTAGTGAGGTACAGTAGCAGACAGAGTTATGGTGTTGTGGTTTAGTGAGGTATAGTAATGTGTGGGCTGCTGGTCTCATCGTGGTTTAGTGAGGTATAGTAGCAGACAGAGTTATGGTGTTGTGGTTTAGTGAGGTATAGTAATGCGTGGGCTGCTGGTCTCATCGTGGTTTAGTGAGGTACAGTAGCAGACAGAGTTATGGTGTTGTGGTTTAGTGAGGTATAGTAATGTGTGGGCTGCTGGTCTCATCGTGGTTTAGTGAGGTATAGTAGCAGACAGAGTTATGGTGTTGTGGTTTAGTGAGGTATAGTAATGTGTGGGCTGCTGGTCTCATCGTGGTTTAGTGAGGTACAGTAGCAGACAGAGTTATGGTGTTGTGGTTTAGTGAGGTATAGTAATGTGTGGGCTGCTGGTCTCATCGTGGTTTAGTGAGGTATAGTAGCAGACAGAGTTATGGTGTTGTGGTTTAGTGAGGTATAGTAATGTGTGGGCTGCTGGTCTCATCGTGGTTTAGTGAGGTACAGTAGCAGACAGAGTTATGGTGTTGTGGTTTAGTGAGGTATAGTAATGTGTGGGCTGCTGGTCTCATCGTGGTTTAGTGAGGTACAGTAGCAGACAGAGTTATGGTGTTGTGGTTTAGTGAGGTATAGTAATGTGTGGGCTGCTGGTCTCATCGTGGTTTAGTGAGGTATAGTAATGTGTGGGCTGCTGGTCTCATCGTGGTTTAGTGAGGTATAGTAATGTGTGGGCTGCTGGTCTCATCGTGGTTTAGTGAGGTATAGTAATGTGTGGGCTGCTGGTCTCATCGTGGTTTAGTGAGGTATAGTAATGTGTGGGCTGCTGGTCTCATCGTGGTTTAGTGAGGTACAGTAGCAGACAGAGTTATGGTGTTGTGGTTTAGTGAGGTATAGTAATGTGTGGGCTGCTGGTCTCATCGTGGTTTAGTGAGGTATAGTAGCAGACAGAGTTATGGTGTTGTGGTTTAGTGAGGTATAGTAATGTGTGGGCTGCTGGTCTCATCGTGGTTTAGTGAGGTACAGTAGCAGACAGAGTTATGGTGTTGTGGTTTAGTGAGGTATAGTAATGTGTGGGCTGCTGGTCTCATCGTGGTTTAGTGAGGTATAGTAATGTGTGGGCTGCTGGTCTCATCGTGGTTTAGTGAGGTATAGTAATGTGTGGGCTGCTGGTCTCATCATGGTTTAGTGAGGTACAGTAGCAGACAGAGTTATGGTGTTGTGGTTTAGTGAGGTATAGTAATGTGTGGGCTGCTGGTCTCATCGTGGTTTAGTGAGGTACAGTAGCAGACAGAGTTATGGTGTTGTGGTTTAGTGAGGTACAGTAGCAGACAGAGTTATGGTGTTGTGGTTTAGTGAGGTACAGTAGCAGACAGAGTTATGGTGTTGTGGTTTAGTGAGGTACAGTAGCAGACAGAGTTATGGTGTTGTGGTTTAGTGAGGTACAGTTGCAGACAGAGTTATGGTGTTGTGGTCAGCAAGACTACCACGCTGCGTGGCATTTGGAATAAGATGTAATGCTGCCACACTACATCTTCTAAGGCCGAGATGAGAACAAGACTCTCAAAGTGGTTATCGAGACCGATTTAGGACAATGACGGCTCGGAATTCCTTCCCGAGACCAGCCAAATACGGTGTCATAATCTTCAGGCCCCGTTCAGTAGTCAGCAGGCATTATTTGCTCAAGAAGCTCAATAAGTAATCTGACTAGATGATAATAAAGGATAGTGAAGCTCCAAAGCCATTTACAGAATACTGCCTATTCTATCGCCAAGCAAATCAGAGGTTTGTCACATGCCTGAAGAGTTCAATATAAAGTACATTTATGGGGGGGGGTTGAGAGGAGAGGGGGAGAGGAGGAAAGGAGTAGCAGAAGAAGAGAGAAAAAGAGAGGGGAGGAGAGAGGATAAGTGGAAAGGGGAGAAGAGGAGAGGGGAGAACAGGACAGGGAAGAAGAGGAGAGGGGGAGAGGGGAGAAGAGGAGAGGTGAGAAGAGGAAAGGGGAGAAGAGAAGAGGAGAGAAGAGAAGAGAAGAGGAAAGGGGAGAAGAGGAGAGGAAAGGGGAGAAGAGGAGAGGAAAGGGGAGAAGAGAAGAGGAGAGGGGAGAAGAGAAGAGAAGAGAAGAGAAGAGGAAAGGGGAGAAGAGGAGAGGGGAGAAGAGGTGAGAAGAGGAAAGTGGGAGAAGAGAGAAGGTGAGGGGATTAGAGGGGAGGAGAGGAGAGGGAAGAAGATAAATGGGGAGAAGAGGAGAAGAGGAGAGGGGAGAAGAGCAGAGGTGAGAAGCAGAGAGGGGAGGGGAGAAGAGGAGACGGGGGAAAAGGAGAGGGGAGAAGAGGAGATGAGAGAAGAGGAGAGGGGAGAAGAGGAGAGGGGATAAGAGGAGAAGATAAGAGGGGAGGAGAGGAGATGAGACGCAGACTCGGTCTCAAACTTTAAGTCTTTGATTAAGTCTATGATTGAGTGTAGACTGGCTCAGGAGTGTGAAGGTGAACAGAAAGGCTCTGGAGCAACGAACCACCCTTGCTGTCTCTGCCTGGCCGGTTCCCCTCTCTCCAATGGGATTCTCTGCCTCTAACCCTATTACAGGGGCTGAGTCACTGGCTTACTGGTGCTCTTCCATGCCGTCCCTAGGAGGGGTGCGTCACTTGAGTGGGTTGAGTCACTGACGTGATCTTCCTGTCTGGGTTCCGTCCCAGTCTCAGGTCTTTTGCAGACTCCATCAGGTTTTCTTCCAGAATGGTCCTGTATTTGGCTCCATCCATCTTCCCATCAATTTTAACCATCTTCCCTGTCCCTGCTGAAGAAAAGCAGGCCCAAACCATGATGCTGCCACCACCATGTTTGACAGTGGGGATGGTGTGTTCAGCTGTGTTGCTTTTACGCCAAACATAACGTTTTGCATTGTTGCCAAAAAGTTCAATTTTGGTTTCATCTGACCAGAGCACCTTCTTCCACATGTTTGGTGTCTCCCAGGTGGCTTGTGGCAAACTTTAAACAACACTTTTTATGGATATCTTTAAGAAATGGCTTTCTTCTTGCCACTCTTCCATAAAGGCCAGATTTGTGCAATATACGACTGATTGTTGTCCTATGGACAGAGTCTCCCACCTCAGCTGTAGATCTCTGCAGTTCATCCAGAGTGATCATGGGCCTCTTGAATGCATCTCTGATCAGTCTTCTCCTTGTATGAGCTGAAAGTTTAGAGGGACGGCCAGGTCTTGGTAGATTTGCAGTGGTCTGATACTCCTTCAATTTCAATATTATCGATTGCACAGTGCTCCTTGGGATGTTTAAAGCTTGGGAAATCTTTTTGTATCCAAATCCGGCTTCAAACTTCTTCACAACAGTATCTCGCCTATATCACACCTGCCTGGTGTGTTCCTTGTTCTTCATGATGCTCTCTGCGCTTTTAACGGACCTCTGAGACTATCACAGTGCAGGTGCATTTATACGGAGACTTGATTACACACAGGTGGATTGTAATTTATCATCATTAGTCATTTAGGTCAACATTGGATCATTCAGAGATCCTCACTGAACTTCTGGAGAGAGTTTGCTGCACTGAAAGTAAAGGGGCTGAATAATTTTGCACGCCCAATTTTTCAGTTTTTGATTTGTTAAAAAAGTTAGAAATATTCAATAAATGTCGTTCCACTTCATGATTGTGTCCCACTTGTTGTTGATTCTTCACAGAAAAATACAGTTTTATATCTCTATGTTTGAAGCCTGAAATGTGGCAAAAGGTCGCAAAGTTCAAGGGGGCCAAATACTTTCGCAAGGCACTGTAAATGTATTCCATTTATTTGATGAGAGGAGAGGAGAGGAGAGGAGAGGAGAGGAGAGGAGAGGAGAGGAGAGGAGATGAGAGGAGAGGAGAGGAGAGGAGAGGAGAGGAGAGGAGAGGAGAGGAGAGGAGGGGCGAGGAGAGGAGAGGAGAGGAGAGGAGAGGAGAGGAGAGGAGAGGAGAGGAGAGGAGAGGAGGGGCGAGGAGAGGAGAGGAGAGAAGAGGAGAGGAGAGGAGAGGAGAGGAGAGGAGAGGAGAGGAGAGGAGAGGAGAGGAGAGGAGATGAGAGGAGAGGAGGGGCGAGGAGATGGGAGAAGAGGGAAGAAGAGGAGAGGGGAGAAGAGGGGAGGGGAGAAGTGGGGAGGGGCAAAGATGAGAGGGCCGAAGATGAGAGGGGAGGGGAGAAGAGAATAGGAGTGGAGAGGAGAGAAGAGAAGAGGAGAGAGAAGGAGAGAAGAGGAAAGGGGAGAAGAGGGAAAGGGGAGAAGAGGGAAGGGGGAGAGGAGAGGAGAGGTGAGAAGAGAAGAGGAGATGAGATGAGAGAAGAGGAGATGAGAGAAGAGGAGGTAGGAGAGGCGCCAGGGCGGTCTTATCACCCCTGAGGGTCACCTGGCAAGTCATCGAAGTGGGCCGGGAGCTGAAAGAAGCAAAGAATGAGAGAGAGAGAGAGAGAGAGAGAGAGAGAGAGAGAGAGAGAGAGAGAGAGCTTATGGGTAAGCGAGAGAGAGAGAGAGAGAGAGAGAGAGAGAGAGAGAGAGTAAATGGGTAAGCGAGAGAGTGAGGAGAAGAGAGGATTGTCTATGTTGTACACTGTGCTTTATGGCACGCTCCAGATCGCTATCAGTGTGGGAAAGACTGAGACGGCAAAAGAGGAGCCGGGGCGTGTGTGTTTATGTCCGTGTGTGTGTTTATGTCTGTGTGTGGCAGCCTGCCACTGGAGCAAACAACTATAAACAAGTAGGGCCAACAGCAGGCAGGTTCACCCACTCATGATAAAGAACAGAACTTTGACCCCCCACAGACACAGAAGGAGTAACCACATGTGTGAATCTTGTGCACTGTACATACAATACTAAATCTACAGTAGGCTATAATAAACACGGCTGTTTTCCCTCTGGTTAGAATCATTTCAGTGGAAGAACTACTACTATAATCTTTTTGATAAATGGTTTAGCAAAAACAATAGTATTATCGGCAGACAGTTATTGTCCACCTTACTATTTATATCCGTTTATTTAGTTCAAAAAATAGACACCAACCTAGTATCTGTTTACTAGATAGTTGACTAGCAGGCCAGCTTTCCTGTAAAAACAAAGACTTACCAATCAACATTTTATTACGTATCCCGGTGCGCCCTCCTGTAGACTCCTAAAAATGGTTCTTCACCAACATCTTCTACAGTGTTGTATCCAAATAATGTCTCATAATTTGTTTTGTTTGTCAGATTAATCTTATGTTTTGAGAAAGTAGATAAACAGGTTAAAACTAACATAAAAATAAGTATGAATCATTTAGGTAAAAAGTTGGATATTAAATTGTTTGTCTGCAGTCGAATTTTACAACATACAGCGTGTCCACACAATGGCGCCGGAGAAGAAGGCTGACGTTTTACGTTTCCCCAACCAAAAGTGTTTTTTTGTTCGTTTATTTGCATTTTTGGTAACTTATTTTTTAACTTATTTTGTACATAAGAGATGGTAGCGGCAACCTTATGACAGAAAATAACTTCTGGACATCAGGACTGTGATTACTCACCACGGACTGGCAGAATCCTTTTTTTCCTATAACGAGTCTGACGTGCCCGACGCGACTTCAATTCTGCTTTCTCGGGAACAGGTCCAGATCCCCGTGATTTGCGTGAAGAGAAGGCGGAGAAAAAGGGGACAGAGGGCAGGCTGCCTTCTGAGAATTCATAGGCGATCAAATAAACCTCCACTTCCTTTCATTCTGCTAGCAAACGTGCAATCTTTGGAGAATAAAATCGATGACCTACACGGAAGATTAAACTACCAACGGGACATTCAAAACTGTAATATCTTATGCTTCACGGAGTCGTGGCTGAACGACAACACTATCAACATACAGCTGGCTGGTTATGCGCTGTACCGGCAGGATAGAACACCGTCGTCTGGTAAGACAAGAGGCAGAGGACTATGTATTTTTGTAAATAACAGCTGGTGCACGATATCTAAGGAAGTCTCTCATGATAAGCTGTAGACCACACTATCTAGAGAGTTTTCGTCTGTATTTTCGTAGCTGTTTACATACCAGACCGATGCTGGCACTAAGACAGCATTGAATGAGCTGTATTCCGCCATAAGCAAACAAGAAAACACTCACCCAGAGGCGGCGCTCCTAGTAGCCGGGGACTTCAATGCAGGGAAACTTAAATCTGTTTAACCACATTTCTATCAGCATGTGAAATGTGCAACCAGAGGGGAAAAAACTCTGGACCACCTCTACTCCACACACAGAGACGCTTACAAAGCTCTCCCTCGCCCTCCATTTGGCAAATTTGACCATAATTCCATCCTCCTGATTCCTGCTAAGAAGCAAAAATTAATGCAGGAAGCACCAGTGACTAAATCAATAAAAAAAGTGGTCAGATGAAGCAGATGTTAAGCTTCCTAAAACGGGCCCCCTGGAGGTCGGTGCCCCGGGACCCCAAATGTGGTATACCTGGGATGCATACTGTCTGTGAAATATTTCCCTTGTTTTTTAATCAGTGATTTAGACCTGAAAAACCTGGTGTGTGCACTCTCGTCAATTAGTGACATTGATTACATGTATTAATCAATTAAACACCAATACCCTGGAGTGTGGCCCTTGAGAATACCAGTCTTTACACAATATCATGAAAGGAAATATGAAAACAGTAGCTTAGGCTGCGTGTGTGAGAATTCATTAGTTCTAGTTGAGTCCTGGGTGTAGGCTTGGGGTTAATGGATCTGTTATGTGTTCCTCCTCTCCCTGTTGACAGTGGAAGTGGTTCCTGATTACCCACCATGGTCTCCTCCCACCATGGGCCAGGGCTCCACCCAGAGGACTCTCCCGGGAGGTTGGTGTCACCTTAATTGGGCAGGATGGGCTCGCGGTAATGGCTGCAGTGGAATATGTTAAATGGTATCACATCAAAATCAAATCTCATTTTGTTTGTCACATGTGCTGAATATAACAGGTGTAGGCCACCTTACCGTTAAATGCTGAATACAACGGGTGTAGGCCTTACCGTGAAATGCTGAATACAACGGGTGTAGGCCTTACCGTGAAATGCTGAATACAACGGGTGTAGGCCTTACCGTGAAATGCTGAATACAACGGGTGTAGGCCTTACCGTGAAATGCTGAATACAACGGGTGTAGGCCTTACCGTGAAATGCTGAATACAACGGGTGTAGGCCTTACCGTGAAATGCTTCCTTACAAGCCCTTAATCAACAATGCAGTTAAGAAAAATAAGAGTTACAAAAAAATATTTACTTAATAAACTATGGTATCGCTACATATTCGTCGCCAGACCCACTGGCTTCAGGTCATCTATAAGTCTATGCTAGGTAAAGCTCCGCCTTATCTCAGTTCACTGGTCAACACCCACCCGTAGCACACGTTCCAGGAGGTATATCTCACTGATCATGCCCAAAGCCAACACCTCATTTGACCGCCTTTCCTTCCAGTTCTCTGCTGCCAGTGACTGGAACGAATTGCAAAAATAGCTGAAGTTGGAGACTTTAATTTCCCTCACCAACTTTAAACATCAACTATCTGAGCAGCTAACCGATCGCTGCAGCTGTACATAGTCCATCTGTAAATAGCCCACCCAATCTACCTACCGCATTCCCATACTGTTTTAATTTGATTTACTTTTCTGCTCTTTTGCACACCAGTATCTCTACTTGCACATCATCATCTGCTCATTTATCACTCCAGTGTTAATCTGCTAAATTATAATTATTCGCTCCTATGGCCTATTTATTGCCTACCTCCTCATGCCTTTTTCTCACACTGTATATAGACTTTCTTTTTTCTACTGTGTCTTTGACTTGTTTATTGTGTTATTGGCTTGTTTATTGTTTACTCCATGTATAACTCTGTGTTGTTGTCTGTGTCACACTGCTTTGCTTTATCTTGGTCAGGTCGCAGTTGCAAATGAGAACTTGTTCTCAACTAGCCTACCTGGTTAAATAAAGGTGTTCTCAACTAGCCTACCTGGTTAAATAAAGGTGTTCTCAACTAGCCTACCTGGTTAAATAAAGGTGAACTAAGATAAATAAATACATTTATAAACTGGCATCACGCTCTCCCTTCTGTTCATAAAGCGGTGTTGTGGCGGTTGCTGCAGGTAAGAGGTTGTTAGGTCAGGAGGGGGTGCATTCTGGAGTGTCCCGTTCACCAGAATGCTCTGCTCTCGTTGTCTCGTACTGATGACATCACTGGAGTCACATCACTCCTCGCTGTTCCGTCTGCCCAGACAGACTCCCCCTCGCTGTTCCCTCTGCCCAGACAGACTCCCCCTCGCTGTTCCGTCTGCCCAGACAGACTCCCCCTCGCTGTTCCGTCTGCCCAGACAGACTCCCCCTCGCTGTTCCGTCTGCCCAGACAGACTCCCCCTCGCTGTTCCCTCTGCCCAGACAGACTCCCCCTCGCTGTTCCCTCTGCCCAGACAGACTCCCCCTCGCTGTTCCCTCTGACCAGACAGACTCCCCCTCGCTGTTCCGTCTGCCCAGACAGACTCCCCCTCGCTGTTCCGTCTGCCCAGACAGACTCCCTCTCGCTGTTCCGTCTGCCCAGACAGACTCCCCCTCGCTGTTCCGTCTGCCCAGACAGACTCCCCCTCGCTGTTCCCTCTGCCCAGACAGACTCCCCCTCGCTGTTCCGTCTGCCCAGACAGACTCCCCCTCGCTGTTCCGTCTGCCCAGACAGACTCCCCCTCGCTGTTCCCTCTGCCCAGACAGACTCCCCCTCGCTGTTCCCTCTGCCCAGACAGACTCCCCCTCGCTGTTCCCTCTGACCAGACAGACTCCCCCTCGCTGTTCCGTCTGCCCAGACAGACTCCCCCTCGCTGTTCCGTCTGCCCAGACAGACTCCCCCTCGCTGTTCCGTCTGCCCAGACAGACTCCCCCTCGCTGTTCCGTCTGCCCAGACAGACTCCCCCTCGCTGTTCCGTCTGCCCAGACAGACTCCCCCTCGCTGTTCCGTCTGCCCAGACAGACTCCCCCTCGCTGTTCCCTCTGCCCGGCTGCCCAGGTGATTCACTGTGGCCCTGATGGAGTGTGTGTCACGTCAGTCTGCTGTCTGTGTGTGTCCAGAACCTGACACCACACACAAACACACACTTATTGTGTGTACTCACTGTATGCCCGTTTGGCACTTGAGTGTGTGTGTGGCGTCAGGGTATCTGTAGGTGAGTGTGTTCACGCATGTCCGTGAAATGGTGGGTGCTGAAGTGTGTGTGTGTGCGTGCGTGTGGTGTAGAAAGTGTGTGTCTGGGAGAAGTAGAGCGTGATTTAGTGAACGGAGTGCCCCACTGAAGCAAACCTTTCTCGAACTCATCCGTGACTCAGCTAACAGCTAAACCCTGCCACCAATTTAGCCATGACCTCATCATCCCGTAACCCAGGCGACAGTTTTATACCACCCAAAATAAACCACAGGGTGATAGGCAGTGGCGGATTTAGGTATAGGTGACATGGGCAGCCTTGTCGGAGTAGGCGCCCTGATTCTAATTTGTGAGCTAGGCAGGCTACTGCCAAGAAAGGTCTCCCACTCAGAAGTACGAGATGGGGAAGGGGGCGGGGGTAGGTTGACCTCAGGTCTCCCCACTGGAAGCCTGAGGTAGGGGGGGGGGGGTAGGTTGACCTCAGGTCTCCCCACTGGAAGCCCGAGGTAGGGGGGCGGGGGTAGGTTGACCTCAGGTCTCCCCACTGGAAGCCCGAGGTAGGGAGGGCAGGGGAATCTATCAAATAGTGCAACTCTAACTTTGTACAGTACTAATGCAATTTGTTAAATCAGTCACACTACGAAATGCTACCAACTAAACCACAATTCATTCATAATGCTGTGAAGATATAGTTTCACAGACATGTTGTTGCATTTTTTTCTGGTTTGTGTGAAATGGTTAAGAATAGTATAAAACCAGTCTGCACAGCACCAGGGTGAACTGGTTTAGTCTTGACTCTTGGTTGACAGTGTTGGATAATGTATTGATGCTCGAGTGACAAATCAACACAAATGCCCAGGGAGCCGTACAAGCTGGTGCTAGGCACCCTCTCGCTCACCCGCCCACTCAGAGTTTTTATGAGGACCCCATTCTATGAAATCACACAGGGTGCTCCCCTTGAGCACAAGTGACGAGCAGTCAAAACCAGTCCAACGCCACAGCGTATGAGAAATGTCCTGCAGTTCAGAACGCCACAGCTGAGACATTACTAACGAGAACCAGGGACTCCAGGAGGATCTTCATTAAAGGTGGAGCTCTACGGCAAAGGCAAGGCAATGGTTGGAATTCAGTTCACTTGTACTTTCCCATTTCCAATTAAAGGTTGTGAGATAAACAGAGTGTACAAAACATTAAGAACGCCTTCCTAATATTGAGTTGCAAGGCTGAAATTTAACAAGTGACATCAATAAAGGATCACCTGGATCCACCTGGTCAGTCTATGTTATGGAATGAGCAGGTGTTCTTAATATTTTGTACACTCGGTGTATACTGTTACATGTAGATAAATGCATGTTTTAAAAACTAGAAAAACACTGCAGCACTTGAGGACTTTTGTTTACAAGATATTAGGTGACAGATTTTACAGGAAATATACAGCATCAAAAAGCCTGTCAGACTGAACAGCGGCTTTGCCATCCGCCCAGTAATCACACGTCTTTCTGGAGGACAGGGAAGAGGAGAAACAAGGCAGATGTGGATAGAGCAGTGTCCAACAGCAGTTGAATTCATATCATACTCAAGCCAGACAATATAATGCAATACAAACAAGTCATGGCTGTATATTCTGTCCAGCACATTGTTATTGAAAAAATACCCAAGTAAAGCTGTCTACGAAGGTTGTCAAATTCATCACCCTTTACGCAGGTATAGAACAACAGGTGAAAATGAAGACTCTGATGACACATTGTAAACCTGTCGTGTGTGTGTGTGTGTGTGTGTGTGTGTGTGTGTGTGTGTGTGTGTGTGTGTGTGTGTGTGTGTGTGTGTGTGTGTGTGTGTGTGTGTGTGAAGAAGGCCTTAATGTGTTTCACACCTCAAGGCTAGGGGAGTGCTGAGAAACTGCTTCCTTTTTTTTTTTAAACACCTGCTCTCATCACCTCCTCCGCTGACATAGTGTCTGACTCACTGACGCCACAGATGCAGGCCATACTTGTCTTTGTCATTTGAGTTGAAGTGAGGTAAACCAGTTTGGTGTGAATGAGCAGCCGAGAAAAGAACTAGCGTTAACTTCAGTTAAAAACCTTTTGGCTGTGATTTGTTGAGGAATTTGATTCAGGAAAACAATTCTATAATGATTTAGTTGACTGCTGCTAATCTTTCATCTATTGGTCAACAGATTCAACGTTTGCTCGTTTCAAATGTAAATAACTCAAAACCGATAGATCCGTCATCACCAGGAAAATATGCAAATACATGCAAATCGACCTGACATAAGAAACACCACAAAGCCATACAGACCCAGCACAGAAACAAGACAGGATTTAAAATCTCCAACAAGGAGAGTAGATGACAAAACATCAAACATACGCCTTGACAACATTTATAACAGAACAGAGTGAGTAGTCTCTATCACAGCTCATCAGAGACAAAGGGGCTGGTATTGTGAGGGTGATTAGGCTGGGCTCTCCCTGGTCTCATGGAGAGCCCTGTGTTGACAGAGGGGATAGAGAGGGTGAACACACAGAAAGACGGCAGCTTGGGTCCCATCCCACATCTGTCCTGCATGCCGTGGCCGTTGGCCCACCAGATTTGAGGGATTGACCGGTCACTCTTGAGAGGGCAAAGGCCCGGCTTTGGCCCGAAGCCGACACAAAGTGATAGAAGGCCATAATTAGGAGAGCTGCAAACCATATCAAAACCAGAGTGGAACCTAGAGCCATGTGGTGAATCAGGGAGACAGATTAGGTGTGTCCAAAGAAAGTGTGTATAAGAATATGTGTTGGGGTGTGTGTTTCCATACACACAATCAAACTGTCACCTCACTAATCCGCACTGCCAAGAGACCGCTCCAACAAAAAAAAAGGGACACAGGCGTCTTTTTAAAGGTAGTCATTGTCTGACCCCATATCTGCTCTCTGTGAAAGGGACCAGGGCAGGAACATTAGTTTACAAATATCACCAGTGCCTTGCTAAGCCCAACTCGGTCTGGACAGACATTTCACAACTCTGTGACACAGAAAAACATGGCAGGTTGGGAATAATCCACCAACAATCCTGATCAGTTTGACAACCCTGATACCTTAATTACAGCAACAACAAAGCATGGCAGGTTGGGAATAATCAACCAATAATCCTGATCAGTTTGACAAACCCTGATGCCTTAATTACAGCAACAAAAAAACATGAACTGAAAGCTAAAACAACATAGTCAAGCCAGACCATATTCAAGCCAGATCCCATCTGAAAACACGCCGTACCCTGTGTTATTTATCCGACGCTCTCTGGCAGAGCCAAATAGACTGAAAAGGAAAAGAATCACATTATAAATCTCTAAATCATCAGTGTCACAGTATCTATCAAGAAATTACTGTATAACCCTTTATCAAATACTTATATTGACCTTAAAGAAATGACATTCAAATGTAATTTTTGTTCTAATGTTAAATGCTTTCACTTCACCTAAAAAAGTATAAAGCACAAGTTGTTTAGGAAAGCTGTGTCCTCTGATGAAAGAGCTCCTCTTCCATCATTACCTTTAATGACGGCTTCTTTGTTATCTTATGCTGCCTCTCAGGAGCGCACTTCTCAAGCCTTTGAAAATAGTTGCATTGTTTCAGGCGAGGTTGGCTTTAAGGTTATGGGTAATTGCAATAACTGTTTTTCATTTCAATTGGAGGTATAATCTCCAAGTTCTCATCTTTCCCAAAACACAGATATCCTCCCAATCCAGGCATATAACACAGTGGCTCGTTTGAGTTGGATATATCAAAGGGGGAATTATTGAAGTCATTAAATGTGCTACACTTTTGCTGCACTAGCTGTCATGTCGCAGTATGATAGACTGAGAATAAGATACGAAGTGAATAGTTTTAACAAATATGCCTTAAAAAGCTCAGACACACCGGTAGGATTGTCATAATTTTGCCTGCCGACAGCACTTAGCACCTCTGAATAGTGTCGGCAGTCAACCTCTTTTGTGTCCACACAGCAAAGACCTTGGAAGCAGTCAGCCACTCAGCCTTGTTAAAATACTCCAAACCAGAAGGAGGCAGTAGCGTTGTTTGGCAATGCATGTCCATGGTCTTGATTCCAAGCTAGCGGCGCTAATATTGCTATTTTGTAGAAAGCCCTTGTTGCTACTAGCCAGATGGCCACAGCTAGATAACTACCTAGAAAGATGATGAAGAAACAATTTAATTCACTCTCCATAATCCCACACTGCCAGTGCCAGCCCATAGGCAAATGTTTAGCTAGCTACCCAATGTTAGCTATCTAGCTAGTGACACTCAGCAGCTAACACAAGCAGCTGTTTCATGGAAACTACCTATTCCATTATGATTGTTTTATAACGTTAGCTAGCATGGAGGAAGCATTTAGTGTTGTGTGCATTGCGTAAGTGCACAACCACCCCCCATAGCCTACATTGCATATGAAGTGTGACTGGCTCATCCGTGGCAGTGCGGAGAAAATGCCCTATTTTTGTTTTAAAATGTTTGTCTCCACCACGTGGGGGTTTGTGCTCTCTGATTGGCTCAAAGTCAAGGTGTTAGCCACTGACGAGCATTCCGATTCAACAAGTAGAATGGGTAGATTCGTTGCTACTGTGTCGGCATGCAGCAGGTACCGCTTTTGTTCTTGCAAGAGAAGGAATGGCCTACCAATGTGAGAAGTACCTATCGGCAGTCTATCGGCAGTGAGATTCTCAGTGTGTTTCATGTTTTACTGGGTAATCTTGCTTCCGCCATACAAACAGTATATCTTGATTTTGTTAATGTAAAAATGGCTTTTAAGTTTGAATACACTTCATTAGCACAGTCAAGCTCCTGCTGAAGCTATTTTGGACACCCAAAAAAGCTTCAGGACCTACCATTATGTCAAAAGAACATTGTTCTCCTGTAGTACATAGTGCTTTGATGTTGATATTTCCACACGTATTGGCCATTTGACACAAGTGTACCCTGTCAACTTTCATAATGTTTGGCCAATTCTCCTGAGGAACAAGGGAAGAGACTATCTGAGATGTCCAGAGCGATTGGGATGTGCTGGTTGAGAAGTGCCCTTGCGCATTAAGGACCTAGTAAAAATTGGTTGGCCCTCCATTGTCTATCACAGTGCCATCCGTTTTGTCACCAAAGCCCCATATACTACCCACCACTGCAACCTGTATTCTCTCGTTGGCTGGCCCTCGCTTCATATTAGTTGCCAAACCCACTGGCTCCAGGTCATCTACAAGTCTTTGCTAGGTAAAGCTCCGCCATATCTCAGCTCACTGGTCACAATAGCAACACCCACCTTTAGCACGCGCTCCAGCAGGTATATCTCTCTGGTCATCCCCAAAGCCAATTCCCCCTTTGGTCGTCTTTCCTTCCAGTTCTCTGCTGCCAATGACTGGAACGAACTGCAAAAATCACTGAAGTTGGAGACACATATCTCCCTCACTAACTTTAAGCACCAGCTGTGAGAGCAGCTCACAGATCACTGCGCCTGTACATAGCCCATCTGTAAATAGCCCATCCAACTACCTCATCCCCATACTGTGTTTTTTTTTGCTCCTTTGCACCTCAGTATCTCTACTTGCACATTCATCTTCTGCACATCTATCACTCCAGTGTTTAATTGCTATATTGTAATTATTTCACCACTATGGCCTGTTTATTGCCTTACCTCCTTTATCCTACCTCATGTGCAACATTGTATATAGACTTTTTCTACTGTATTATTGACTGTATGTTTGTTTAATCCATATGTTGTTGTTTGTGTTGCACTGCTTTGCTTCATCTTGGCCAGGTCGCAGTTGTAAATTAGAACTTGTTCTCAACTAGCCTACCTGGTTAAATAAAGGTGAAATAAAATAAAAAAATCTATAAAATTGCTCCCAACTGGTAAAGGTTTTATTTTTATTTGGGGATGGAGGGGATCCTTCCCTTCGAGACTCAACAAACTCCAAAGAAGGGAACACTCAACAAAGACACTCTCCTCTCTGTCTGGTCGAAAAGTTTATCGTTAATAACTTTCTCTCCTCCAGCCCACTGCACAATAACAAACCACCCGAAGCACAACTGTCCCCGGCTGGATTAGCATGGAGACAATGGACAGTGGCCATAGAGCTCTGAACCCTCACACTTCACAGTCTATCAGGCCCAATCAGTGGGGCAATTGCTTCTCCTTAAAGCCCCACCTCTTATGTCTCTACGGGGCAACTCATTAGCTAAGTAGAATCCCCTCTTTCTCCCTGCATCTTCCCCCTTTGTGAAAGACCCAGTCTTTGTCTCCCCTAAATGATGCCAAACAGGGTCCATTTTCTGGTTAATACATGTTTACAACCATGTCAGGTTTTTGTGGGGATCCTGTAGTTTTATTTTGCAGGGTGTCATACCAGAGACCATAAAATCATTACCAAGCTGTTTAGGGGGCGATTGTTTGGCCGTATATTAGTTCTACAGTATTGTAGGCTCTCAATGAGTCGGCATCCTTAAGAGAGGGCAGATGACTAGACAGCACATGGTGGGGGTACACAGGAAGGGCCAAATACAGCAGGAAACCTTACTCAGACATTATCAAATCAAAGTTTATGCCGGATACAACAGTGAAATGCTTACTTACAGGCCCTGACCAACAGAGTCATTTTTAAGCCAAAAATAGGTATTAGGTGAACAATAGATAAGAAATAAAAATAGTAAAATGACAGTGAAAAATAACAGTAGCGAGGCTATATACAGTAGCGAGGCTACAAACAGTAGCGAGGCTATATACAGTAGAGAGGCTACAAACAGTAGCGAGGCTATATACAGTAGCGAGGCTATATACAGTAGCGAGGCTACAAACAGTAGCGAGGCTACAAACAGTAGCGAGGCTATATACAGTAGCGAGGCTATATACAGTAGCGAGGCTACAAACAGTAGCGAGGCTATATACAGTAGCGAGGCTATATACAGTAGCGAGGCTACAAACAGTAGCGAGGCTACAAACAGTAGCGAGGCTACAAACAGTAGCGAGGCTATATACAGTAGAGAGGCTATATACAGTAGCGAGGCTATATACAGTAGCGAAGCTACAAACAGTAGCGAGGCTATATACAGTAGCGAGGCTACAAACAGTAGCAAGGCTATATACAGTAGCGAGGCTATATACAGTAGAGAGGCTACAAACAGTAGCGAGGCTATATACAGTAGCGAGGCTACAAACAGTAGCGAGGCTATATACAGTAGCGAGGCTACAAACAGTAGCGAGGCTATATACAGTAGAGAGGCTACAAACAGTAGCGAGGCTACAAACAGTAGCGAGGCTATATACAGTAGCGAGGCTATATACAGTAGCGAGGCTACAAACAGTAGCGAGGCTATATACAGTAGCGAGGCTATATACAGTAGCGAGGCTACAAACAGTAGCGAGGCTACAAACAGTAGCGGGGCTATATACAGTAGCGAAGCTATATACAGTAGCGAGGCTACAAACAGTAGCGAGGCTATATACAGTAGCGAGGCTACAAACAGTAGCGAGGCTATATACAGTAGCGAGGCTACAAACAGTAGTGAGGCTATATACAGTAGCGAGGCTATATACAGTAGCGAGGCTACAAACAGTAGCGAGGCTATGTACAGCAGCGAGGCTATATACAGTAGCGAGGCTACAAACAGTAGCGAGGCTATATACAGTAGCGAGGCTATATACAGTAGCGAGGCTACAAACAGTAGCGAGGCTATATACAGTAGCGAGGCTACAAACAGTAGCGAGGCTATATACAGTAGCGAGGCTATATACAGTAGCGAGGCTATATACAGTAGAGAGGCTATATACAGTAGCGAGGCTATATACAGTAGCGAGTCTATATACAGTAGCGAGTCTACAAACAGGCACCGGTTAGTTGGGCTAATAGACATGAAGGTAGTGTGTACATGAATGTATAGTTAAAGTGACAATGCATATATGATAAACAGAGAGTAGCAGCAGTGTAAAAGAAGGGTTGGTTGGGACACATACACACACACACACACACATATTACTGCTGAAAAATCAGCTGGCTAATTAGTTTGCAAGCAATGATGAAAATAAATATAAGCCAAATAACTCAATACTCTCATTTTTGGCGTAAAATGACAAGACTGAAGCGATACATTTCAGTGACAATCACAATTGTACCACATTAACAAAAATATTCCACAAATATTGTAGTTGTAGTTGTTGCTTTGAATTCTTACACGAGCCAAGACATTTCACCAAACAAACTGTGGAATAAGATTATTCTCCTTTCTAAAGTCTAACAAGACTTGGATGTTGTTGTTGACTGTTTTTCTTTTACAGTTCGGTCCTGGGGAGTGAGGGGTCGCCCTGTGTCCTGAGTGAATTAAAGGGGCAGCTGTGATACTGCCTGAAAGGATGAACGAGGAGGGGGACAAAAATGAGAAATCTCTCAGCCCCCCCAAAGACAAAAGAGACAGAGACAAGGGCCTGAAACCACACAATCATCTCACTATCCACAATGGGCCAAGCTCCTGTAACAAGCAGGATCAGGGGGGATCAGTGAGGGGCTAAGCCGGCCTGGCCACAGATTTTAGAGCAAGGCGTTAATTCCACTCTGCTTAGCACACAATTCATTTCACTCTCACGCAGCAGCTCAGAGCTGGGCTGTAATGAGAGGAATGAGTCGGAGGGCCCGATTAAGATGTGAGGAGGCGAAGATCAGCTTTGAACAGAGGCAGCAGATGCCAACAGACTGAAAGCTGGGAGATGAAGATGCCAATGACGGGAACGAGTCAACTAGGTAGATTAGACGAAGTCAAACAGAACGCTCCTTGAATAGAGGAGATGACACATCGTTAGAAACAACTGCTCCAAGAACAGTGACTTAGTCTGTGAAGAGTCTTCTAAAATCTTTCAAGGCATGTAAAGGATTTCTGTGCCTACTTTTGTTTTAGACATTTTTGTGAACGTCGACTGTTTACAAAAGTCTTTACAAAAAAAAAAGCTAAACAATAAAGTGAACCAAGCCGAAATGACACCCCTGCTGACTTTTACATTTGGGATAAGGAAGCAAGAGTCAATGCTCCCATGGGATTAAGAGGGCAACAAAAGTATCCAAACTCCAGGACAGGATAATTGTGTTCCTGGGACTACTAAAGCAGCTGCCTGAAACTAAGGAGCTCAGGAAATCAACTCGTCTTTCCCAAAGTGAAGCTCTGGATTCCGGATTAGAACCCTGTAGGGCAGACGTCCCCTGGGCTCACCTCGTCCTGTTCCCCTAATGGTGACACTGCAGGGCACTATGATTCACGTCTGCAGGCTGCAGCCCCTCCAGCCATGCTCAGGGCCAAATAAGACCTCTCCCTACCCCCACAACCACCTTACACTGTGGCCAGGTCTTTCTGCAAAGTCCCTCATCTTACACTCAACTGGCCACTCCACACACCACCTCCGTCTTTCCTAATTCGTCCTTCAATCTCCATATAGAAACACATCCATAAAGGATTATGTTGGACAATGTGCCACCCATGAGCCTGAAGAGGAGATGTAAGCACAGAGCTGGCTCGGTCAATGACCAATGCTCCAGAGCCAATCGATTGTCCACTGGGGGTCAGAGATAAGGTGCTGGGGCTTTGGGCCTGAGGAAGCTCATGACCTCTCTCATCCATCTCTGTCCTTGTCCTTTCCCTCTACACATACGGAGCCATATTCCTCCATTAAACTCCATTCACAAAGCCGGCAGATTCTGCCATCAGTAGTCCATCAAGGCCCTTCCAGCTTGGTCCACTGTGACAGGTCTCCACCTCTCTCCCTCTCACCATCCGGGGGCCATATCACTGGAACATAGGGGACATTGTACCCCACGGGAAGCCCAAAGTAATGTGCCAAGACCTCACGCCTAACCACGTCCAGAGATGAGTAATGGTCTCTACTGGTGCATATTCAAAATGCTTTGAAGACAACCCTTGGTGTTTTGAAGGCTAACACAATACGCAATTTCATGCTATAGCTTTCCAGATTTTTCCAGAATGACTCATTGAATTTACACATGAACGCAGCGATAGAGAAGGCAGATGAAACAAGTGAGTATCTCTATATGAAAATGTGCTTGAATGAAACATATGTGTTTCTCACAGACACCGAGACTAAATCTCACCACTAATCAACTAACCGAGAGAGACATCCAGTGAACTCTCAGGTGAAGTGGCTCGAGTTGCGTTTCTCATGCTGCTCTGTAATGCAAAAGCACCTTGTGGAAATTCACTCAGCCTAGGACCTGGGCTAGGTCCCCAAACAAGTCATCTGCTTAAACTGCCGGTCAGTCGGGTGCATTTGTTTCAGTAGAGGCTGCTGAGGGGAGGACGGCTCATAGTAATGGCTGGAATGGAGTCAATGGAATGGTATCAACCACATGGAAACCATATGCTTAGTACCATTCCATTTACTCCAGTCCAGCCATTAGTATGAGCCGTCCTCCCCTCAGCAGCCTCCACTGGGCTGTTTGCACTGAGAGATTAACTCTGCAGGGTCAGGAGGATGCTAATTGTGTAGACCTGTAGGGAGTCCTTCAGGTGGGAGAGAGAGAGATAAACACCTTCATGCCTATAGACTGACACACATTCTCATTAAATAGAGAGATAAACACTTTCATGTCTATAGACTGACACACATTCTCATTAAATAGAGAGAGAGAAACACCTTCATGTCTATAGACTGACACACATTCTCATTAAATAGAGAGAGAGAAACACCTTCATGTCTATAGACTGACACACATTCTCATTAAATAGAGAGAGAGAAACACCTTCATGTCTATAGACTGACACACATTCTCATTAAATAGAGAGAGAAACACCTTCATGTCTATAGACTGACACACATTCTCATTAAATAGAGAGAGAGAAACACCTTCATGCCTATAGACTGACAGACATTCTCATTAAATAGAGAGAGAGAAACACCTTCATGCCTATAGACTGACAGACATTCTCATTAAATAGAGAGAGAGAAACACCTTCATGCCTATAGACTGACAGACATTCTCATTAAATAGAGAGAGAGAAACACCTTCATGTCTATAGACTGACAGACATTCTCATTAAAGAGAAAGAGAGGGACCGGAACCAAAAGAAACACCTTCCTCAGGACAGACTGACAGGGGTTTAGTCACATGAGGCCAGTGTCATGTAGAGCTATTGTTAGTCTGGGTCAATGTTAGTAATGACGCTGACAGCATGAACCCAGGGTCATAAACAATTCAGGGGCGCTGACAGTGAGATGGAGATGTCAGCCTCAGCAGAAACCACATGAGTTTGGATCATCAGAGTGGGATTGAATGAACGGGTTAATGGGACTTGTGTACAGGGGTTTATTGAAAAAAAGGCCACAGTAAATAAAAGCACTGGAGTCACTAAATACGTCAACCATTTTCCCTGAAGTGACTCTGGAGACGAAAGCTTATATGCAAGCAATGTTCATACTTCTATGTTATACCAGCCTATTTGACAAAACAACAGATTTATCTTAATTACAGTATTATCTTAAGCTACAGGTTATCCTCTCGTATGCGTTTCTGTGAATGTATCTGCTGGACTCATAAGACAAACACCAGCACAAGGGAAGAGAAGGCCATAGAATACAACTGCCCTCAACTCTGACCCTTTGAAAATACTTGAGTAGCAGCATCCTAAAAATAACAAAAACAATATGGATAGATGAAGAAAAAAACATTTGTGACATCTCAAAAGGACAATTTTTCTGTGCCACATAAGCAGTGTTGGCTGCAGTGGTCAGTCAGCGTTGGCTGCAGTGGTCAGTGGCCATTGGAGTGGTCAGCGTTGATAATTCCTTGTGCTCCATCATCCTGAAGTCTGTGTCCAATTGCATTCTTTCAGAGCAGCGGGTAGCCCAGGCTGCCGGGTCGCTGCGCTGACCACCTTGACCCCATTGGCCTAGAGGCTCAGGCAGAGTTTCATGGGGTCAGGGCACCGTCCGGACACAAGCTGAGATCCTGGCCAAAGGGGTGAAGCGGTCACTAGAGTGGATGATTTATAGATCGGTCAGATTTACAGAAAGCTGAGGGTTGCACTCATCTCAGGCCCTGTTCTGCTGCAACTTTTCTAAAAACCACTCTAAAAAGGCACAACATGTTCATGCTTATCCGACACCAGAGCACTCAACTTAAACTGTGTTGCCAGTTTTTAGCTGTTTCTTCTCTTGATGCCTGTTGAGTCATCTCTTGTGATTTTCCCTTTAACTTGTGTCCCCTGAAACCTTCCGCTAATGAACAAAACCAACCAGCTTTGATGCATCAAAGTCTAATTCCATCTTTAGAAAATGTGGTTTAAGAAGTCCATCTTTGGTCAGAATTAAAGATGAGCGTCGCCTCTCATCCTGTTGAGAACTGTTTGTTGCTTGCCAAGCCGTTTAAGTGAATCCATCACACCGGGCCACGTTAGAAGTACTGGTAAGTTTAGAGCCTTGCAGTTGTTCTGGTTGTAGATGGCAGGCGAGCTCTGACTGCCCTAAAGGGCCTTTTGTTCTTGTTAGGCTATTATGAACAGATGGACTTCTTTCCCATTCGCCTAAATCAAAGATGGCATTTGTTTTTCATGTTGGATGATGTGATTACATGCAAGTTGCAAATAAAATGTTTTTTAAATTATCTTACAGAAATCTAATTGAGGGAGACATTACAAGGTCCAAGATGTGGAGATGACCCACTTTAACGAGAATGGAAAAAAATACTTTGTTGAGGCAACCAATCGAAAGCTGACGCCAGGAAACAGCGTAAGCAAATGGCTAGGTTCCTTAATATCCAAAAAGGTAACCATTTTGTGAGACAATATCACAACCACATCAAAGACCTAAACCTAGAAACATACATTTAAGTTGTTTTGATCGTCACAAAAAGCCACCACCTGGATGGGAGATAGTTCCCTCATTAAGTCATGAACCACAGTGGAGCCCCAATGAATAGCAGCCCAGGCATGCATTCGATTTGTTGGACACACTTAGAGGTCACCATTTAGTCCCGGGGAGTCTCAATGTATTCTCTGGGCAGTGTCGCCAGCTGCCACTTGCGCGTGGGTGGACAGTTCGTCTCTCGTGGCCTGCAGAGCTGGAGCCTACGGCCATGAAACCTTGGTGCCCTTTCAGCTAATTGTCCGTGGGTTGCCTTTAAATGTATTGACAGTATGTGTGATATAGTGCTCCCATTGTTTCCCCTGTCCATTGTGTTCCTCAGTAACTATGGCACCGGCTTCCGCACTCCGGAGCTCCATGGCTGACCAGGGGCCAGAGAGCAGCGTGGTGCCCAGCATGAGTGCTCTCTCCGTGGGCAGGCTAGGAAATCTTTACAGGTACCTTGGCTCCTCTCTTAGCAACGTCCTGCTGCTGGAAATTTGTCGTCCCCCTCTGGGTGTCTTTCTGGGAGTGTCAGGCGCTGGGCCCCTGATGAGAGATTTGTTGATATAATAACTCGATTAGGCCCCAGCATGGATGACATGACGGAAGAGAGCCAGCCATCGACACCCAGGGAGGGCCTGATCCCACTCCTTAACCTCTTCTCAGGAAACCAGTGCCTCCACAAGCCATGCCTGGGGCCACCCCCACAGGCCCCAAATGGCCATGGACCCTCTGCCAATCACTCACAGTACCAGTCACCAAGCACCTCTCACCACCCCAGAGAGAGTGGAATCTTGAACCTTATAGTTAAATCTGACTAAACGCAACTGAGCTAGCGTCCACCGCGTTCAAACAAAAGCAGCAAGCTAATTAACAGAGACTGCCTGGCCAATTATGAAAAGCAGGAGCAAGAAAAAGTCAAGCCTGAAAACGTATCCTGGACTAAGATCTATGCAAATGTCACGACTTCCACCGAAGGTGGCTCCTCTTCCTGTTCGGGTGGCGCTCGGCGGTCGTCGTCACCGGTCTTCTAGCTGCCACCGATCCCTTTTCCCTTTTCTGTTGGTTTTGTCTTATTGGTTACACCTGTTTCTTGTTTAGGTTTTAGTTGGGCTATTGAAGCCTGTGATGCCCGCCTGCTTTTGTGCGGGCTTATTTCCTCTGTTCGTGTCTGTGGTTGTGCGACTTTCTTGTTTTTCTCCGGACTGGTTGGGTCCTGGTTTTGGGCCGGTCTTTGTTATGCTCCTGGTGTTTTGGCGTGACCGTTTTTCCTGCGCCGGAATAAAAAACAATTGTCTTTTACCCTCTGTTCCCTGCGCCTGACTCCGCACCCACTACTCATAGAATTGCGTTACAGCAAACTTCTAAAAACTCAAATGAAATCAAAGAACTTCCACAATCAACGCAAAAAATGTGTTCATGATACCCTAATTTGACGCTCTGTGTCAATGGGCAGCTTAAGAGGAGTTTCAGAGAGCCCTGCAGACTGGCAAAATTGGGTAATACATTTTAAGCCATGGAAAGCCTGGAAGGAGGGCTAGTGCTGAATCCCAGACAGACCTGGTAAGACTAAGAACAGAGTGGTCTCCTCTTGATCCCACCTCACGCCAGCGTTCTCCTTTCCTTTACTCCATCGTTAAGTTGGGAGACAACGTGGATTTAAATCAAAAGGCCTGCGCCCCCCCTTAACGAGTCTGGGAAAAAAACTCCACACAGGTGCAGCAGAGTCAATGAGCAACTCACTGGAGAGTCAATTAGAGACAAAGTGGGTCTTTTACAGTGAGGCTTACATCCCTCTCACGCGCTAAAACGACCCTCTAAATGTACACACTGTCTCTGTTCTGATGGGTTGGCTGCTATTACAGAATTTTTTTTTTAAATGATAAGAGATTTAACATATTGGCCTTCTCCATCTTTATTCTGTAGGTGTAGGATATCTGCGTTACCATAGGATATCTCCTTTACTTTATATGTCTTTATAGCACATTCCCTGGCCAGGCAACGTAGCTCTGCAGAGAAACAAGTGAACATGTGGTGATTCCTCTAATCACAGATCAGATGACAGTTGACCTGTTGCTCAGGGAGAGCAGCCTCTGACTGTCAAACAACACTCCCAACAGACAGCGCTGGGATCACTGCACCGCACAGCCGCTCCCCATCTGTCAACACACACACACACACACACACACGTAGGCTCTGCCTCTAATTGATGTGCTCTCTGTCACTTCCGGCCACATGGCTCAAGGCAATGCTTAAGGGTGTCACGACTTCCGCCGAAGTCTGTCCCTCTCCTTGTTCGGGCGGTATTCCGCGGTCAACGTCACCACCTTCTAGCCATCATTGATACATTTTTCCATTGGTTTTGTCTTGTCTTCCTACACACCAATTCCATTCATTAATGTTGTGTATTTAACCCTCTGTTTCCCCTCATGTCGGTAAAGGAGGTGCAGTTCTTAGGGTTTGCCAATTACTTCCGGAGGTTTATCCCGGGTTTTGGTCAGGTGGCAGCTCCCATTACTTCACTGCTGAAGGGGGGTCCGGTGCGCTTGCAGTGGTCAGCTGAGGCGGACAGGGCTTTTAGTCACCTGAGGGCTCTGTTTACCTCGGCTACCTTGCTGGCCCATCCGGATCCCTCTTTGGCGTTCATATTGGAGGTGGACGTGTCTGAGGCTGGGACAGGAGAGGTGCTCTCTCAGCGCTCGGGTATGCCACCGAAGCTCCGCCCCTTCTCGAAGAAGCGAAACTATGATGTAGGGGACCGGGAGCTGTTGGCTGTCGTCAAGGCCTTGAAGGTGTGGAGACATTGACTTGAGGGGGCTAAATACCCTTTTCTCATCTGGACGGACCACCGCAATCTGGAGTACATCCAGGTGGCGAGGAGACTGAACCCTCGCCAGGCAAGGTGGGCCATGTTTTTTACCCGTTTTGTTTTCACCCTTTCTCACAGACCAGGTTTCCAGAACGTTAAGGCTGACGCACTGTCCCGGCTGTATGACACAGAGGAGCGGCCCATGGATCCCACTCCCATACTCCCGGCTTCTTGCATGGTGACAACGGTAGTGTGGGAGCTGGACGCTGACATTGAAAAGGCATGGCGTACAGAGCCTGCTCCCCTTCAGTGTCCGGCTATGCGTATGTACGTTCCATCTGCTGTCTGTGACCGGCTAAGATATTGGGCCCATACGTCACCCTCCTCTGGTCATTCTGGTATCGGTCGGACGGTGCGCTGTCTTAGTGAGAAGTACTGGTGGCCCACTTTAGCTAAGGACGTGACGTTTTATTTGACCTCCTGCTCAGTGTTCGCTCAGTGCAAGGCTCCTAGACACCTGCCCAGAGGTAAGTTACAACCCTTACCCGTTCCACAACGGCCATGGTCGCACCTGTCAGTGGATTTCCTGACTGATCTTCCTCCTTCACAGGGAAACACCACTATCCTGGTCGCTGTGGATCGTTTCTCTAAGTCCTGCCGTCTCCTCCCTCTGCCCGGTCTCCCTACGGCCCTACAGACTGCGGAGGCCTTGTTTACACACAGCTTCCGGCACTACGGGGTGCCTGAGGATATAGTGTCTGATCGAAGTCCCCAGCTCACTTCAAGGGTCTGGAAGGCGTTCATGGAACGTCTGGGGGTCTCGGTTAGCCTTACCTCAGGTTTTCACCCCGAGAGTAACGGGCAGGTGGAGAGAGTTATCCAGGATGTGGGTTGGTTTCTGAGGTCCTATTGCCAGGACCGGCCGGGGGAGTGTGCAGCATTTGTGCCCTGGGCAGAGATGGCCCAGAACTCGCTCCGCCACTCCTCCACAAACCTCACCCCCTTCCAGTGTTTATTGGGGTATCAGCCAGTTCTGGCTCCTTGGACCGAGGCTCCTGCGGTGGATGACTGGTTGTGGCGCGCGGAGGAGACATGGGACGCTGCTCATGTCCACCTTCAGCATGCCGTTCAGCGCCAGAAAGTGGGTTCAGACCATCACCGCAGTGAGGCCCGGTGTTCGCACTAGGGGTTCGGGTCTGGCTCTCGACCCGAAACCTGCCCCTTCGCCTGCCCTGCCGGAAGCTGGATCCAAGGTTTGTGGGATCATTTAACGTCCTGAGGAGAGTGAACAAGGTATGTTATAGGTTACAGCTTCCCCCCCCCCGATTACCGCATTATCTCCTCGTTCCATGTGTCTCTCCTCAGGCCGGTGGTTGCTGGCCCACTCCAGGAGTCTGAGGTGCGGGAGGTTCCGCCGTGCCCTCTGGACATTGAGGGGGCCCCGGCGTACTCCGTTCGTTCCATAATGGATTCGAGACGTCGGGCGAGGGGCCTTCAGTTCCTCGTGGACTGGGAGGGGTATGGTCCGGGGGAGAGATGCTGGGTTCCGGTGGAGGACGTGTTGGATGCTTCTATGCTGCGAGATTTCCACCGTCTCCATCCGGATTTCCCTGCTCCAGCGCTGCTGGAGCCACGTGTCAGGGGAGGGGTACTGTCACGACTTCCGCCGAAGTCGGTCCCGCTCCTTGTTCGGGTGGTGTTCGGCGGTCGACGTCACCGACCTTCTAGCCATCATTGATCCATTTTTCATTTTCCATTGGTTTTGTCTTGTCTTCCTACACACCTGGTTCCAATCCCATTCATTACATGTTGTATATTTAACCCTCTGTTTCCCCTCATATCCTTGTCAGAGATTGTTTGTTGTAGATTGTTTGTGGTTTTTTGAGGTTTTTTGAATGTTTATCAAACAGCTCCGTTTTTGCCAAGTTCATTCTCCTGCGCCTGACTTCCCTGCCACCAGCACAAACCATATTACAAAGGACCAGTACTCACTTCTCCCGTCTGATGGGCCAAAACATATCTCTACAGTATCCAGAGCGCTGATTATTGGAACGTGTGATAGAATAATCCTACATCTACACTAAACAAAAAATATAAACACAACATGTAAAGTGTTGGTCCCATGTTTCATGAGCTGAAATAACATATCCCAGAAATGTTTGAATACGCACAAAAAGCTTATTTCTATCACATTTGTTTACCTCCCTGTTAGTGAGCATTTCTCCTTTGCCAAGATAATCCAACCACCTGGCAGGTGTGACATATCAAGAAGCTGATTAAACAGCGTGATCATTACACAGGTGCACCTTGTGTGGGGGCAATAAAAGGCCACGGAAACCTGCATTTTGTCACACAACACAATGCCACAGATGTCTCAAGTTAAGGGAGCGTGCAATTGGCATACCGACTGCAGGAATGTCCACCAGAGATGTTGACAGAGAATTGAATGTTCATTTCTCTACTATATGCCGCCTCCAATGTCATTTTAGAGAATTTGTTAGTACGTTCAACCGGCCTCACAACCACATGTATGGCGTTGTGTGGGCGAGTGGATTGCTGATGTCAAAGTTGTGAACAGGCATAAGCTACGGACAACGAACACAATTCAGTTTTATCAATGGCAATTTGGACAACAATCTCAATTCATTTCAGCTGACTACCTCATGAAGCTGGTTGAGAGAATGCCAATAGTGTGCAAAGCTGTCATCAAGGCAAATGGTAGCTACTTTGAAGAATCTCAAATTAGTAGGTGTTTCTAAACTTTTGACTGGTACTGTAAATATGATAAATATTACCACACTACACACAGAGACACACACTTCACCCCCTGGCTGAGAAAAGCTGCCTACCTTTCTGTCTCGTCCCGACTCCCGAAACGTTCATTACTATGGGACAGCTGGAGATCAAATTTGAATATTGAAACAATGTTGCAAATGTCGGAGAGACTGACAGCAAGGTTTATACAAATCTCTGCTGTTGAAAACTAAATTGTAGTCTAAAAGAAATGTGAGATAATGTCTAGATGCTTTTAATAGTGGAGATCAAGTTTATAATTTACCTGCCTGGGCTGATGAGACAGTGGATTACACAGTCAGATGAAACAGAGTAAACAGACATTTTAACGTCATAGATTTAGCCAGTAGCAATTTGTGGAATAGACACTGGCTGGAATGCAGTTTTAACCAATCAGCATTCAGGATGAATAAATTATAGAAATCATATAAATTTTATAAATGATAGATATTACCACACTACACAGACAGACACACACTTCAACCCCCTCTTCCCCTCTCAGCACTCAGCAGAGACACAAAGCCAGGCCAGGCCCAGAAAGGATGTCGCATGTGTATCATATTAGGCAGGCCTTCCCAGGCCCAGACACTCTTAGAGAAAAAGGTGCCATCTAAAATGGTTGTTTGGCTGTCCCGTAAGAGAACCCTTTGAAGAACCCTTTTTGGTTCCAGGTAGAACCTTTTTGGCTCCAGGTAGACTATTTTTGGGTTCGATGTAGGACCTTTCCCATAGAGGGTTCTACATGGAACCCTAAACGGTTCTCTCTGGAACCAAAGAGTTCCCTCTGAAACCAAAAAGAGTTCTCTCTGGAACCAAAAATGGTTATCCTACGGAGGACAACAAAATAACCGTTTTGGAACCCTTTGTGTTGGTGGTATTAGATTCACAGCTACCCCACTCTTTGAGGCCTGACCTTACCAGTCTGATATTTCACACGTCCCTTTGTCCGTCCCAGGGCCTGCCACAGGTGGGAATGCCTTCACAGAGATCCCACAGAGTCCCAGCACAAGAGAGCCTGTTGTGGGCTAGGGTTTTTTTTTCCCATGAGGGAGGACAGGGTAAGCCATTGAGTATGCTGACCCAGGGCAGCCTTCCCGGGTCATGGCAGAGATGTGGCAGAGTTGACCCATCATGGACCACATCAAAGCCGCTGACAGACAGACACAAACTGGAGGCAGAGTTAAGGTGTACATTCCAGCGGGAGAGGGGGGAGTTCAATTTCCAGCAGGAGAGGGGGGAGTTCCATTTCCAGTAGGAGAGGGGGGAGTTCCATTTCCAGCAGGAGAGGGGGGGTTCCATTTCCAGCAGGAGAGGGGGAGTTCCATTTCCAGCAGGAGAGGGGGGGTTCAATTTCCAGCAGGAGAGGGGGGGTTCCATTTCCAGCAGGAGAGGGGGGGTTCCATTTCCAGCGGGAGAGGGGGGAGTTCCATTTCCAGCAGGAGAGGGGGAGTTCCATTTCCAGCAGGAGAGGGGGGGTTCCATTTCCAGCGGGAGAGGGGGGAGTTCCATTTCCAGCGGGAGAGGGGGGAGTTCCATTTCCAGCAGGAGAGGGGGGAGTTCCATTTCCTTCAGGAGAGGGGGGAGTTCCATTTCCAGCAGGAGAGGGGGAGTTCCATTTCCAGCAGGAGAGGGGGGAGTTCCATTTCCAGCGGGAGAGGGGGAGTTCCATTTCCAGCAGGAGAGGGGGGAGTTCCATTTCCAGCAGGAGAGGGGGGAGTTCCATTTCCAGCAGGAGAGGGGGGAGTTCCATTTCCAGCAGGAGAGGGGGAGTTCCATTTCCAGCAGGAGAGGGGGAGTTCCATTTCCAGCAGGAGAGGGGGGAGTTCCATTTCCAGCAGGAGAGGGGGAGTTCCATTTCCAGCAGCGGTAAGTGGAGTTAGCTAGCAAATGACACTAAGTGCTAGTCATCACTCAGTGACTAGAGGAAGGAAGTAGACAGTGTTGTTTTCCATCCAGATCTGAAGCTCCCTGAATAGAGACATTGCCTTTCTGAATACGAGAGTACTTAATAAAACAAGACTTTGGTAAATAAATACAGGCACCATAAAATACCAGATTAACCAGTGTAGAACCTTTGTCAGACAACAGGGTGGATCTCTTCCCATAGACAGACAGCTGAGGTTGACTAGTCTTCATGGGGTCTGTTTGAGAAACATTACCAAATGGCCCTGCCCCCAGCTAATTAAGAGGTCTGTATGTAGAGACAGTAAACGGCTCAATCAGCAGAACATCACATATTGATTTTTGTCTGTGAGAACACAGATCTGACCCCCAGGCTTTAACTAGAGCTCAATGTCAAGACAATGATGACTAAATATGGTGTTGGTCTTGTTAGAGACCACAGATGTGATGAGGGGTAATATCGTGTTGGTTTTGTCAGAGACCACAGATGTGATGAGGGGTAATATCGTGTTGGTCTTGTCAGAGACCACAGATGTGATGAGGGGTAATATTGTGTTGGTTTTGTCAGAGACCACAGATGTGATGAGGGGTAATATCGTGTTGGTTTTGTCAGAGACCACAGATGTGATGAGGGGTAATATCGTGTTGGTCTTGTCAGAGACCACAGATGTGATGAGGGGGTAATATTGTGTTGGTTTTGTCAGAGACCACAGATGTGATGAGGGGTAATATCGTGTTGGTTTTGTCAGAGACCACAGATGTGATGAGGGGTAATATCGTGTTGGTTTTGTCAGAGACCACAGATGTGATGAGGGGTAATATCATGTTGGTTTTGTCAGAGACCACAGATGTGATGAGGGGTAATATCATGTTGGTCTTGTTAGAGACCACAGATGTGATGAGGGGTAATATCGTGTTGGTCTTGTCAGAGACCACAGATGTGATGAGGGGTAATATCATGTTGGTTTTGTCAGAGACCACAGATGTGATGAGGGGTAATATTGTGTTGGTCTTGTCAGAGACCACAGATGTGATGAGGGGTATTATCAACCCAAGAGGAGAGTTATGAGAGGTGTGTGTGGTGAGATACACTCAAAAAAGAGAAAGGACACACACACACACACTAGTACGGTCAACATATTTCAATAACATGATATGTCGGATCTAGCCTACAATGCAGAACATTCCGAGAGCTGTGATGAATTAATCCCAGCATGCATCTGCCACAGATCTAAAAAGACATTTCTGAAAAGAGATGGAAAAACGGACACAGTCAAGCAGTTAACAGTAGGCCTATCCTCCTCACACACAAATCATGTCAGCTCAGTACAACCCTAAGTGTTTAGCCAAGCACACAAGCCATTATAGAAACAGTAAGGCATGGAAGGGGCAAAAACATTGGCGACATCCTCAGTCAGAAAACAAAGAACATGGCTGTAAAAAATATATATATATAATATATATATAATATTGCATGACATAAAAAGAAGCAGCTTCATGCTGTGACCCGTGTCCAGAGGTCAGCGGAGCTTACTGACCATACGCCCACCACTGTCCACCATCTCTCCCCCTTTCTGTTGATTGAACTTATATGTTTAAATGAATGATTAGAATATTCCAGAATATTCCACCCTGAAACCATATAATTGTATGAAATCGATTAGAATTATAAAATAATCATTAATGATGTGTGTAGTTTTAGTCAGTAGAATTATAATAAATGATGTGTGCAGTTTTAGTCAGAATTAGGGTAAAACAATATATCTGAACAATATGTCTCTATAGTATCTCAAACACAGCAAGAGCAAGATTCGGTGCCGACCTTTGCTAGGAGCCACTGAGATATTTGGGAGAGGACAGGGAGTGCTTCTCACGGTCCCTAATCTTTGTCGACTGGGTATTGATACAGTATGTGCGTAGGATACCTACTGTTTGTGTGTATGTATGTGTGTATGATATCTACTGTTTGTGTGGAAGTATGTGTGTATGATATCTACTGTTTGTGTGGAAGTATGTGTGTATGATATCTACTGTTTGTGTGGAAGTATGTGTGTATGATATCTACTGTTTGTGTGGAAGTATGTGTGTATGATATCTACTGTTTGTGTGGAAGTATGTGTGTATGATATCTACTGTTTGTGTGGAAGTATGTGTGTATGATATCTACTGTTTGTGTGGAAGTGTGTGTGTATGATATCTACTGTTTGTGTGGAAGTATGTGCGGCGCTATAAAATGGATGTCTTTGTATTGTGGACTTCAGAACGTTCTCGTGAATAAACTGTACTAATTATTATTAAACCCATTAAACCTCGGGGATTGGTCAAAGCTATTGATTGATTGTTATTATCATTGGGATTGTGACACTTTCCCCTTCTCTCTCTCCCCTAGAAAGTTAGAGACTGAGACTGCGACTGTGGAAATACCTTTAGACTCAGTCCAGGAGCGTCAAAACACCTTGAAATCTACTTTTTACCACCAGACTCAAATCAATTGACCCGCTTCTGAAGCCTTTAGAGCTCTGTCCACCATTCTGAACGACTCATACTAAACCTAGATGACATCACAACATTGCAGTCCTCTATGAGATGGACAGGAGATATTAGCTCCATCTAACTGGGAGCGAAAAGGAAGAGAAGAGCCTTTAACATTTCCTACACTGACATACTGCTCTGAATTGCTAGGTGTAGTGGCTGTAGCCTACAACTGTTATTCCAAATCATGTCAAAGCCTGTTTGTGGAAAATAATGTTAGAGAGAGAGATGCTCTTGTGCCTTCGTTAAAACAATAAAAATAATTTATCTTCGATGTTGGAGAGACAGATGCTCAGGTGCCTTCGTTTCCACACCGTGCCGAGGATAATGCTGACCTGGGTTTGACCCAAGGACATGGAGTTCATTACATGGTGTAAGATAGCCTCGTTGTTTTTCCATGGACCATGGAAAGGGACAACGCAGCCTTGAGAGGCAAAACTAAATCGACAGACAAACGTTGGTTGTTCCTACATGGGTCCTGATTCATCTGTCCACATTGAGCCGTTGGAAAGCAGACAAGGACATTTAATCTGCTCATATCGTCCATCAAAGCCGTTTCAGAAGTGGGCTCCTATTTAATGTTCACATGGAATTTATGAAGAGAGAACAGATCTAGCTCATCAAAAATAACAGATTTCTCCTTGCTTGAAGAATTAGACGGATTCAAAAGATCTGAATCCAATTGACCACCGCGTACATCGCCTCTAACGCCAGCTAACGAATCAAAGACAAGTGTTTCTATTCATTACTCAGCAGGAAAAAAAAGGCGGAATTGGCTCTTTTATTTGGAATAGGAAGAACAGGAAGAGAACAAATGCACGGAAAACAGAATTCCTGTCTGAGAAAACAAGATCGTTTTGTTTTATGCAGTGGCTTTTCGGGCCGCATCCCAAATGAGGGGTCAGACAAGTTAGGGCTTGTTCTGAAACAGACATATGTTCTCCATTGTCAGGCCAACTCAGGAGTCACCCACTCACTGTCAAAGTAGGGAGTGATGGGCCACAGAGCAGGGAGGAGGGTTTGGGGGGACATTGGTGGGGAGGGGGGGGGGGGGGGGCATGTCTGGTGTCAATGATCTCCTGCTTTTGAAAACATTGACAGTAATTTCTTTCTTACCTTGATAGTGATTCATTATCCATATTTGTCATGTTGTTGATATCCAGTGTAGTCCTGATCCTCATCACTTAATACGACGACATCTGTGTTGTTCAAACACACTGGACTGACGCCATGTCCTCAACAGGTCTTTCCAACTTCGCACTGTTTACTACTCTGCCAAATTGCAGGCCTGACAGTCCGTCTATAGGCCCTGATCGAACAGCCATATGTAGCTCCAGTAGCCCTGCCTGCCTGCCTGACAGACAGCTGCCCCTCCCTGAGCATCGGCCACTGAACTACACCGCTGACTGACTGACAGGCAGTGCATGGGGTCTGAGTCTTGATACACACCCAACATGACACAGCTGTGGGAAGCATTTGGAGTCTGGGCCAGCATGCATGTGGAACGCTTTGGACACCTTGTAGGGTCCACGCCCAGACAAATTGAGGCTGTTCATTTTTAACTCAAGGCCATCAGACTGTTAAAAAGCCATCACTAACACATTGAGGCTGCTGCCAACATACTGACTTGAAATCATTGGCCACTTTAATAAATGGATCACTAGTCACTTTAATAATGTCACTTTAATAATGTTTACATATCTTGCATTACTCATCCCACATGTATATACTGTATTTTATACCATCTATTGCATCTTGCCTATGCAGCTCGGTCATTGCTCATCCATATATTTACATGTATATCTTCTTACTCCATTCCCCCCTTTAGATTTGTGTGTAT